>NC_041396.2:122607304-122712304 GCF_900747795.2 Erpetoichthys calabaricus
GCGGGTCAGTTCACGTGTTTACGTGGGAGGCGTGATGATGCGATATATTTTGATATATATCAAAATACCCGCGCTTTGCAGCGGCGAAGTACTGCTTTAAAAATTTTATTAAGAAGAAAAGTAAACCTTTTTAAACTGAGGAAAATGAACCGGTTGTAATATGACCAAGCTGTGTGCCGAGTTTACTCTTGAGCATGAAATCTAACGTGGTTTGTGCCCTTCAGAATGAAAACAGTTTGCATTTACCTCTTTAATAAAAGGCGAGCTTTTAAGCCTGAGAAATCACCCCGTAAATGCACACGTTTAATTGCACATGTGTTAGTATGTATGCTTACACAGTATTAAAAGACACTCAAAAATTAACGTCATTTACCTTCATTCCCGCGTTTGACTCGTGCTGTAAATCTCTTCCTTGTTTTTAGTTCACGTGATTACGTAGGAGGCGTGATGACGCAATATGTGACTCCGCCTCCTCCATTAGAGTATATGGACAAAAAACAGGTTCCAGTTGTGACCATTACACGTAGAATTTCGAAATGAAACCTGCCTAATTTTTGTAAGTAAGCTGTAAGGAATGAGCCTGCCAAATTTCAGCCTTCTACCTACACGGGAAGTTGGAGAATTAGTGATGAGTCATTAATTTTGCATAACACAGCTTGCAACACCTTGCTGTACCACAAAGGGTCCGAGCCAAATCATTGCTTGTGCATTTTGTAACTACATGTCAGTACATGGCATTAGAAATTATTTTTCTTACTCAAATTAGGGGGCTTCACTCTCCAACATCTTCAACCGCCCCACCAAGCGCCATTGTGAAGAGGGGGACGCACACCAAGGAGACGTGGCCACTCCTCCAAAACTCCTATTAAACGGTGATACAATGGGAAACAAATTCCTTTTTTTTTTTAACCTCCTCTTTGCTCGATCAGCTACTGGCTTGCTGCTGCTGCCGCCGTGCCGCCTGACCTGCATCAGCACCCCCCCAACAGCATTACATGTCGTTATGAACAGAGGGGAGCAAAACGCACCCCAAGGAGAGGCGGTTGCTCCTCCGAAACCCCTTTTTAATGGTGATACAATGGGAATCAAGTAACAGTTGTTTTTTTTATCTCCTCTTTGCTCGATTAGCTGTTGGCTAGCTGCTGCTCCCGTGCTGCGTGATCTGCATTTCGTGCAGCGCTTCAAACATTTTAAAGTCACTGCTTTGCCTGTCTTCTCCTCAAGACATCCTCAAATACTATTCGATCTCTTTTTGTTGCTCTGTTATTTCACCAAGTAATATTTTCCATCTGTTTGCGCTAATGTGAGCTTTACTCTCATTTTCTAGAGACTTTCGAATTTTCCTACTTCCATTATCTCTAACCAGCTCTGCATGTGCATCATGGGACTTGCTTACAAAGGTATGATGTGACCTGCCCGTCTCACAGGGCATGAAAGTGTCTCTTTGTCTCTCAAAGATCTTTCTTCAAAAGATCACGTCTCATCGCAGTCTCGTCCCAAGTTTTTTTTCTTATAATAGAGAGACATCTAATAAATGGGATTTAGCTTGATTTTTAATGGACACTGTAAAGGGTTAAATCACATCAGGCCACCTCACTTTTCACAGTTTTGTGACAAGACAGATACCTTTGTTAAATTGAATTTTGCCCAGTCCAACATAGATCATGCAGGTCAAATTGACTGATATTGTAGTGTGAATACTTTGCCAATTTGATCCATGTAACCGCATTGGGCTAGGCAAAACTCAGCTGCAACTTAACGAAGCTCTCTCTCTCTTGTCACAAAACTATTAAAAGTAAAGTGCCGCAATATGGTGTAATTCATCCATACAGGACCCAAAATGTGAAATATTTAATTTTTCAAATACAGTTTATAATGATGCCAATTATTATATACCTTGGACATGAGCAAGCAGTGTAGCGTAGTGGTTAAAGCTTTGGACTTCAATATTTGGACTGAGGTTGTGGGTTCAAATCCTGCTACTGACACAAGTTACCTCACCTGCCTATGTTCAAACTGAAAAAACAAAAGAAATGTAACCAAGTGTATCTCAGATGTTGGAAGTCGAGAAGGATAAAGGCATCACTCATTAATGTAGAATAATTTGCCATCAAATAAGTAATTTGTCTGCAAAAGTTGTGGGAGTAAATAATTGAAGTTGGCAGAATACGTATCTAACTTAAGCCTCGTGTTCAATTCAGATTTAAAGGAAAATAATGTTAAACAGTAATAATTACCACTAAACCCTTACACAAATTTATTGTGCGAAAAAGAAAATATTGAACTGTCTCCTCCTAATACCCTTGAAATAACTCTACCAGTCCCGAGTTCCTGTTTCTTGCCCCTTCCATTGCCAGTGAAGATCAAATGGACAACCAATAACCGTTCAGATGCAGAACCGACAAGAGTTCAAACACAAAGCTGTGATAGGATGTGTATTAGGGGTGCGTGATCTGACGATTTTAGATTGTGATCGATCCTAAAGACATCCACAATCTAATTTTCAAGTGAATCGTACAGATCATGGTCTTTTATATTCTATATATATATATATATATACAGTAATCCCTCTTCCATCGCGGGGGTTGCGTTCCAGACCCCCCCCCCCCCCCCCCGAAAGGTGAAAATCCGCGAAGTAGAAACCATATGTTTATATGGTTATTTTTATATTGTCATGCTTGGGTCACAGATTTGCACAGAAACACAGGAGGTTGTAGAGAGACAGGAACGTTATTCAAACACTGCAAACAAACATTTGTCTCTTTTTCAAAAGTTTAAACTGTGCTCCATGACAAGACAGAGATGACAGTTCCATCTCACAATTAAAAGAATGCAAACATATCTTCCTCTTCAAAGGAGTGCGCATCAGAGAGAGAGAGAGAGAGAGAGAGAGAAAAAAGCAAACAGTCAAAAATCAATAGGGCTGTTTGGCTTTTAAGTATGTGAAGCACCACCGGACAAAGTACTGTAGCTGCAAGGAAGGGAGCAAGCATTTTTCAGCATTTTTTTGAGGAGCGTCCGTATCCTCTAGGCCAGTGTGCGAACAGCCCCTCTGCTCACACCCCCTCCCGTCAGGAGCAGAGAATGTCAGAGAGAGAGAGAGAGAGAGAGAGAGAGAGGAAAGCAAACAATCAAAAATCAATACGTGCTGTTTGATCTCTTAAGTATGCGAAGCACCGTGCAGGAAGCATATCGCTTGCAAAGCAGCCACAAGCAAGCCCAGAAAACAAGGGAGCAGTGTGAAGGTAATCTTTCAGCGTTTTTTGAGGAGTGGCCGTGTCCTCTGGGGGTGCAAACAGCCTCCGTGCTCACAATATATTTGAGGAGTTTTATTTAATACATAATACGCGCTGTGGTTGGGTAGCTTGTCAGCCACCTGCCAATAGCATCCCTTGTATGAAATCAACTGGGCAAACTAACTGAGGAAGTGTGTACCAGAAATTAAAAGACCCATTGTCTGCAGAAATCCACGAACCAGCAAAAAATCTGCGATATATATTTAAATATGCTTACATATAAAATCCGCGATGGAGTGAAGCCGCGAAAGTCGAAGCGCGATATAGCGAGGGATTACTGTATATATATATATATATATATATATATATATATATATATATATTAGTATATACTGTATATATAAAATCCAATGTCTGTCTGTATATCTGTCTGCTTTTCATGAGACAACTATTTAACGAATTTAGATCAGGTTTTTTTTTTTTATATAATTTGCTTGAACATTAGAGTTGATTTTGCGACTTCTCTCATCGCACTAAGAATCATAGTTTGCTTGCACAAGCAATATATTTGCGCTAATCTGAGACAGAGGAAGTGGGCTGAGGGGAAGGAGAAGCGTGACATCAGGTGTGGGGAGCCGGGCAGGGCCCTCCTCACTGTCCTTTTTCACTAAAATGCGGGAAGAGCTGCGGGGCATGGCTAGTACTCAATACTAATAGATCTGTGCCAAGTGCACAAACCAACAAAATGATTTCCCGTTGTGATTGGACAAATTATATCATGTGTCCCACCATGGTTTTCTTGTGTGAAGAAGTTGAAAACAGTTAGTAGTGCAAGCAGCATAGCAGATGAACAGCTTGTGCCAAAGAAGGACTCGACGTCAGTATTGTGGCAGTGGTTCGGCTATGCACAGTTAGTTACTGCACAAAGCAAAGTTATATGTAAAATTTGTCAGACAACGGTCAGCACTCCAGGAGGCAATACGACAAATCTATTTAATCATCTTAAACAGAAACACCGGAAGGAACATGCCGAGACTGTTTCAGTCTAGTCAGTACAACCCCACTCATCTATATCTTGTGTGGTTGCGAAGCATAAACAGTTGTTGTTGACTGACGCATTAGAGCAGTCGAAAAAATATGATAAAAGCAGCAAACGATGGAAAGAGGTGACAGATTTTGCAAGAAGACGATATCCTAAAGACATAAGGAAAAATGCCTTATTTTGTGATGAGACTGGGAAATTCCTCATCTCCAAAAGATATATCTGGCACTAGGTGTCTGCTTCTGTTTAGTGGAAATAGGAGAACTAGTCAGGACATTAGAAAAATTGATGCCTCCAGTCAAGATATTTTGCACAAAACCTGCTGATGCAGTGAAGAAATCTGATCTTTCATCTCAACATTTATCTGAAAAACAAAGAAATCTTAAGCAAGGAATGGTTAAAAAAAAAAAAAAAAAAAAAAAAAAGACAAGTCTTACAATAGCCTAGTCAGAGCCCAAATTTCAGTCATACAGAAAAATATGTGCATTCATCTAAAATAGACTGCGGACTGAGTAGCCACTTGCAGTTTGACTGATATTGAAGTCTTCTATCAAAAAAGTAAGATGAATTGTAAAATCCTGATAGGCTAAGTTGATTCAGGCTTATGCAAACAGACTAACTGATGCAGTTAACACGCAATACGTTTATGTACAGTTTAATTTAAATAGTGTGTAAGATAATGCAGCCAAGGTATTTAAAACATTTGTTTTTATTATTTTTACTGGAAATAATCCATTTGTCTTACTGAAAACCAAAAATAGTCTGACACTACAAGGATTTGTATAATTTCATGTCCCAGACTGGCTCAACTATGCAGTGAATATACAGTACCTGTCAAGTCTGATGGTTTTCATGAAAAATGTTGTTGTTTCACAGCTGTGGAGTAAGGTTTTTTTTTTTTTAATAGCCATTACTTTACTTATACTCAGTTTAATCAATAACTCGTACAATCCAGGAGATTTAGATGGTAGATCTAATAACTAATGGGTAGATTTCAAATTTCTTTGAGGCTATCACTACTTGGCATCATATCCTGGATACTGGTATTTTGCCTAAAGTTTTGACTCTTTTGAAAGAGACATTTAAAGAATGAATGCTGTAAGTGGACATGAATATTGAATGTATTATGTTGGTCCAGCATCATCTTTTTTCAGGAGTGTGTTCTAAAAGGTACATACAGAAAACAAAGTAAGAAGGAGTGATGTCAGCTGTTAATCTGAAATGAGGAGAAAGGAAGAGAACAGTTTTCCATAAGCATTAGAAAACACTGCTATATACAAAGTACCGAAAGCATCGGCTCAGAGACCTTAATATATTGACTAATTAGTATTTCAAAAACATTGTTCATCAGTTCCTGTAAAACTAATATCAGGAAAAATAGACTTTTCTTCAATACTTTTTCATAGATGTTTTTTTTTTTAATTAATTTTAGCTTTCATTTCTTCAGGGTAAATGAAGTATTGTACATGTTAGGTACCTAGGCATTCAAGTATTGCAGTGCTGTTGTTCAAGGTTTTTAGTGTAAAGAGTTTTCCAAGGTTCACATCAGTTTAGCTATATTATGGCATGTTTATAGTTAACTGTAAACTGGGAATATATTCTCATGAAAAAGCAGTCCTCTCTATTTTTAGAAATGAGTAAAATTAACATTTTAATTTGTAAAATAATACATTCATCAATCAAAATGAAGTTTAAAAAATGTTTCAAAATGATTTCTTTAATACTCACAGCTCCAAAGAATCCTGCTCGTGCTATAGCTTCTTTTTTCGCAAGGTGAAGTACATAGTTAATCTTGTGAGCATACTTCTCCACTTCAAAAAACTCTTTTCCAAAAGCTCGAACTGTTCTAAGATTTCCAATCCTCTCTTCAGCTAGCTAAAATAAATATATAAACATACATGTATAATATACATTCCACAATAAGCAATACTAAAAGCATGATTGTATAACTTGCCCCTCTATTTTTTGCAGAACCCAAACTTGCAGGGAGCAAAGGACTAAAGTGTCAACAAGCACTGCTATAGGTAACATTCACTCACTCACATACTTACTGCAGACTATTTTATTCACACCTGAAATGTATACCTTTAGGATTTCAAAGGAAACAGGATTATCCAAAGAACACTCAAAAAGAAAAGATTAGAAAATCAAATAAGCCAAATATATAACAAATCAAAAACAAGATTTCTACTACTGTAAGGAAACAGAACAAGACAATGTACCACACATCAAACACATATATATTGCATGTAGGGAAGATGAAGAATGACAGTCAATATTCACAATCATTATGTCCGATACTAAAACTTGCTGAAAAATCCATTCTTTAGACATGTTTTAGACATTTAAAAATACTATTCAATACTGTAAATTATTCAAAAAGTGAGTTATAAATTAATTTTAAAGAAATATTACAGTACCTGTAGTTTCTCATTGCAATTATTTAGGTGTATGACATTATTATGTATGCACAAGACATGTCCTACTTTCACCATCAGGCAAAATATATTCATTAAATATTCAAAACTAATCTATTGAAAATAGTTAATGTAATAATTTAACCAGTGTCACAGCATCAAATAGTTTAAATAACAGTGATGCCTTAGTGGGAAAATGTAGAGGCATATAAAGAATATCTGGAGTAGAGTACCACAACTCTCTTACAGTTAAGCATCAACGCTAGTGGAAAGCTAAGGGATACATGTTCGTAATTAAGAAAGCATTTGTTTTAAGTAGGCGGCCGACTCCAAAGCAGTTAAGAAAGGGGCTGTGCTGGACATAGACAGGCATTAAGTGAGAAAAAACTGATTAGGCACAAGTGGCTGTAGAAACAGTAAGCAAGTTTTCTTACCTAGAAGGAAGAAGGGGGTAAAATGTTTACTGGATTGAACAGTTCTTAGCAGTCAGGAAAGCAGAGCAATTGATTAGGTGTTAGCATACGTGTTTATTAATAAAAAGGAAAACAAATGGTGTGAGTGGAGGGCTGAGGGTTACAAAATTATGAGAACAGACAGAGAAAAGTAAAGTTAACCTCATAAAAAGACAAACAGCAGCAGTAGAGGGGTGAAATATTAAAGGAAATGAATGGCCTGAAGGAGTAAAACAACCATAGCAGTTCTTTAATCTCATTTTTAGTTTTAATTATTTAGTTAAAGCTATTTAGTATTTAGTTACCATTTATGTTAAATTTAATAAAAAGGATAAACTGTTTTAGTTATCCAAAGTCAAATTTTATTAATGAGGCCAGTCCAATGCAAGTTCTGTTGGATGTTTGAAGTTATGGAGGATGGCTTGGAGAAACCAGTCTTCCATGAGAGCTACAGTATGTCTGCAGGAAATGACCATTTCATCTGGCACCTCAAGCTCAGGGTCGTAGAACTGGAGGAGGAGTTAGCTGGCCTGTATGGTAATAAAGAATTGGCTGGCCCTGGCCCAGGTGTCTAAAAGGGATAAAGCTGGAATATGCTTTTAACTGCAGAGGCAGTCTGGGAGCAGTGGAACAGATTTAAAAATGTTTTACATACAGGTGCTGGTCATAAAATTAGAATATCATGACAAAGTTGATTTATTTCAGTAATTCCATTCAAAAAGTGAAACTTGTATATTAGATTCATTCATTACACACAGACTGATGTATTTCAAATGTTTATTTCTTTTAATGTTGATGATTATAACTGACAACTAATGAAAGTCCCAAATTCAGTATCTTGGAAAATTAGAATATTGTGAAAAGGTTCAATATTGAAGACACCTGGTGCCACACCCTAATCAGCTAATTAACTCAAAACACCTGCAAAAGCCTTTAAATGGTCTCTCAGTCTAGTTCTGTAGGCTACACAATCATGAGGAAGACTGCTGACTTGACAGTTGTCCAAAAGACGACCATTGACACCTTGCACAAGGAGGGCAAGACACAAAAGGTCATTGCTAAAGAGGCTGGCTGTTCACAGAGCTCTGTGTCCAAGCACATTAATAGAGAGGCGAAGGGAAGGACAAGATGTGGTAGAAAAAAGTGTACAAGCAATAGGGATAACCGCACCCTGGAGAGGATTGTGAAACAAAACCCATTCAAAAATGTGGGGGAGATTCACAAAGAGTGGACTGCAGCTGGAGTCAGTGCTTCAAGAACTACCACGCACAGACCTATGCAAGACATGGGTTTCAGCTGTCGCATTCCTTGTGTCAAGCCACTCTTGAACAAGAGACAGCGTCAGAAGCGTCTCGCCTTTGGACTGCTGCTGAGTGGTCCAAAGTTATGTTCTCTGATGAAAGTAAATTTTGCATTTCCTTTGGAAATCAAGCTCCCAGAGTCTGGAGGAAGAGAGGAGAGGCACAGAATCCACGTTGTGTGAGGTCCAGTGTAAAGTTTCCACAGTCAGTGATGGTTTGGGGTGCCATGTCATCAGCTGGTGTTTGTCCATTGTGTTTTCAGAGGTCCAAGGTCAACGCAGCCGTCTACCAGGAAGTTTTAGAGCACTTCATGCTTCCTGCTGCTGACGAATTTTATGGAGATGCAGATTTCATTTTCCAACAGGACCTGGCACCTGCACACAGTGCCAAAGCTACCAGTACCTGGTTTAAGGACCATGTATCCCTGTTCTTGATTGGCCAGCAAACTCGCCTGACCTTAACCCCATAGAAAATCTATGGGGTATTGTGAAGAGGAAGATGCAATATGCCAGACCCAACAATTCAGAAGAGCTGAAGGTCACTATCAGAGCAACATGGGCTCTCATAACACCTGAGCAGTGCCACAGACTGATCGACTCCATGCCACGCTGCATTGCTGCACTAATCCAGGCCAAAGGAGCCCCAACTAAATATTGAGTGCTGTACATGCTCATACTTTTCATGTTCATACCTTTCAGTTGGCCAACATTTCTAAAATCCTTTTTTTTGCATTGGTCTTAATTGATATTCTAATTTTCCGAGATACTGAATTTGAGACTTTCATTAGTTGTCAGTTATAATCATCAACATTAAGAGAAATAAACATTTGAAATACATCAGTCTGTGTGTAACGAATTAATCTACAACCCCAAATCAGAAAAAGTTGGGACAGTGTGGAAAATGTGAATAAAAAAAGAAAAAAGCAAGTTATAAATTCTCCTCAAATTTTATTTCATTGCAGTCAGTATGAACACAAAATAATTCATGTTTTTTTTTTGTCAACATCATTTGATTTGTAAATAAATATCCATTCTTGCCATTCAGGCTTGCAACACATTCCAAAAAAAGTTGGGATGGGGGCAATTAAGGGGTAGTAATGAGGTATAATAACTAAATAAAGATGTGATTTGAAACTGGTGATGTTAACAGGTGATTGCAATCATGATTCGGTACAAAAGCAGCATCGAGGAAAGGCCTACTCCTTTAGGAGCAAAGATGGGCAGAGGATCGCCAGTTTGCCACCAAGTACGGGCAAAAATCTTTGAAATGATGAAGAAAAACGTTTCTCAAAGACAGATAGGAAGAGATTTGGGCATTTCTCCCTCTACAGTGCATAACATAGTGAAAAGAATCAGGGAATCTGGAGAAATTACCGTGCGCAAAGGCCAAGGGCGCAAGCCTAAACTGAATGGCCGTGATCTCCGAGCCCTCAGACAGCACTGCATTAAAAACCGTCATTCATCAATAAATGATATAACTGCGTGGGCTCAGGACTACTTCAGAAAGTCACTCTCAAGCACTACAGTACGTAGTTACATTAGGAAATGCCAGCTAAAACTGTACTGTGCCAAAAGGAAGCCCTACATAAATAGTGTCCAGAAGCGCCGTCGACTTCTCTGGGCTCTGAGGCATCTGGGATGGTCCATTGTGCAGTGGAAAAGTGTATTGTGGTCAGATGAATCGGTTTTTCACATCTTTTTTGGAAGAAATGGACGCCGTGTGCTGCGGACCAAAGAGGAAAAGGACCATCCAGACTGTTACCAGATACAAGTCCAAAAGCCAGGGTCTGTCATGGTATGGGGTTGTGTCAGTGCCTTCGGCAAAGGTAACTTGCACTTCTGCGATGGCACCATCAATGCTGAGAAGTATATCTCAGTTTTGGAGGAACAAATGCTGCCTTCAAGACGACGTCTTTTCCAGGGACGCCCATGCTTATTTCAGCAAGACAATGCCAAACCACATACTGCGCGCATAACAAAGGCATGGCTTCGTAAGAAGAGGGTGCGGATGCTTGACTGGCCTGCCTGCAGCCCTGATTTGTCTCCTATAGAGAATGTTTGCCGCATTTTGAAACGAAAAATGCGTCAACGAAGACCCCGTACTGTTGCGCACCTAAAACGTTGTTTGCAGGAAGAATGGGACAAACTAACACCTGCAACACTTAGTCACTTGATTTCTTCAATGCCTAAACGTCTTTTAAGTGTTGTTAAAAGACAGGGGAACTGTACAAAGTGGTAAATGCTGTACTGTCCTAACTTTTTTTGAAATGTGTTGCAAGCCTGAATGGCAAGAATGGATATTTATTTACAAATCAAATGATGTTGACAAAAAAAAAAAACATGAATTATTTTGTGTTCATACTGTCTGCAATGAAATAAAATTTGAGGAGAATTTATAACTTGCTTTTTTCTTTTTTTATTCACATTTTCCACACTGTCCCAACTTTTTCTGATTTGGGGTTGTAATATACAAGTTTCACTTTTTGAATGGAATTACTCAAATAAATCAACTTTGTCATGATATTCTAATTTTATGACCAGCACCTGTATAATGCAGGACAAGTACATTTCAAAATTTGGAATTAGTAGGAAATAAAAAAAACTCTGCAGTTGGTTAATGAAGAGTTGTTAATGAAGCTGCAAAGGTAAAAACAGCTGTACTGTATAAGACATATAAAACTAATAAGTCCAATATGACCTGCAGGGCATATGAGAGCATGAGGCAACCACTAAGAAGGATATTAAGGAAGCTCAAAGGCAGTTAGGGACGAATATAGCAGATAAATTTAAAGATGAGCTAAAGAGATTCTTTCAATACTTTTGTAGTAAAAGAACAGACAAGGAGGATGTAAAGTGCATCAAAATAGTGAAATTCTAAATAAATTTTAAAATGGAGAAAGAGAAAGAAAGAAAGCCTGTTTGGTCTCCAGGTTACAAAAAGGATATAGCAGCACCAGAAAAAGTCCCAAGAAGAACAACTAGAATGATTCCAGGGCTACATGAGATTATGAATTATGAAGGAAATTAGTACAGCAAGTTTAAAATAAGTTCAGCAAGAACGTGGGAACACACTTGGAAACTTGTTAAAGGTAAATTTGGTACAAACATTAAGAAGTTTTTCTTCACACAGACAACCATAGACACATGGAATAAATGACCAAGTAGTGTGGTCCAGTGATATTTCAGATCTGATATTAATTGTAGTTTTAGATTTTATTTTTGTAAAATTAATTTTTATTTCGTTCTAGTTTTAAATGGAGTCAACAATTTTTATTTTTACTTAGTTTTTATTTCATTTAGTTCTGGCTTTTTTACATAATATTAGTACAATTTTAGTTTTTTTTCTGTTGCAAGACCACAAATGCTGGCCTAGACATATTTCAATGCAAATTATGTTTCATTCAATAAAATACACTCACAATTCATAATGCCGTTAAACACAGCTTAACTATCAATGATCAAACAGATGAAGTGAGCCTAATGAATATAGTCAGCAAGATCAAATGTTTCAACCCAAGAAACCAGTCTGTGCAAGCACGTTGCTGTTAAGCTTTAAACAAGCACGCATTTCAAGGGATTTGTTCATGCTGCAATGATGTCCATTGCACAGATAGCCACATAGTAAAAATATTTTGCTTGACGGCCGCCTGTAATGCAGATGCACAGACAAGGTCCTCGGCCACTGGCGCCAGCAGACTGTATGTTGACGATTTCTGCTGGCAGTACTGAAGCAGTGGCGTGCGGTGAGGTTTATGGCTGGTGAGGTACTGACTCCTTCAGAGTTCCACTCAACAGCAATCTTTACACACAGAAAGGTAAGGCATATATTTGCCTAAGAAAGAACATTGCATTTATAGCGGTGAGACAGAGTGCATAGAGTGCATTGCTCTGCACCCTCCATGTGTTCTAAATTTGCCATTGCAATTTCACAATTCATACTCATTCAATACAAATGAAAGTATGGAGTGGTGTACAAAAAAAAAAAAAACAGATTTCAATTTTGACCTTAATTGAAATATTTAGTTGTTTTTAAAAGCTTTTAATTCTGATGCTTTAATCAGTTTTAATACAACAAAAGGATAACAAGAAAAACAAAAGAATATTTTATTTAAGGTCAAAATTTAGTTTTTAAATATTGGATTTTTTTTTTCTTAGTTTGATCCCATTTCTTATAAAATTGAAAACCGTTTATGGTCTTACCTTTATTTGTAAATGAAGTCCATGCACCTATCCTTCTCCACGAAAATCTCCATCACTTTCTTGTAAAAGTCCTCCTTATTTTCCTTTAGTTTTAAAAGTCTTAATCTTCCATTTTGACAGTCAGTCAGAAGGCTTTTAATCTCCTCAGTCTTAACTGGACAGACCTTGACATAATCTAAAATGATACCTGACAGTCTTACGTTTGAAATTTGTACGGATTTGTAAACGGACTCCTGCAGTGCACTTGACTTTCTGATATCGCTAATTTATTGGCACATAGATCCTCTGCGTAGAAGAACAGCAGCAACAAGCACCTGTTGGGCTCACATCTGCTTCCTGCAGTGTGGCACGGTATTGTCTGCCTCACCTTGTGACTTTTCACTGATGTTTTACGTCCGATCAGTGAGACTAGATATGTCACACATATTCATTAAATATATCAGCCAGACTGTGGAAAGTCAGGGTGTATAATAAACATGTGCGCAAACATTTTATTGGCAACATACAGAGTGACAGCATTATTAGTTTTTTTTACTTTTCATGATGACATGGGAGACCACATTTCCCTGTATGAGGTGCAGTCATGGTGCCAGAGAAGTGGTAGACTTCCACTAAGTACTGATCCAGCTGGTCCTGCACTGAAACTCCGAGACTTTTTTCTTTTTCTCGCACACAAAATTTGCTTTTATTATCATCTGCTCTATAATTAAAGTATTTTCACACGTTATTTTCTCGCATTAGACCCGCAAACATCTGTGCAAAACTTGCCATCGTTAACCACAAGTACTTACTGCTTCAACCCGACGAGCCAAATGTGCTCAACCAACAAACAACAGTCCTTTACGGAAGTTGCGCCAAGTGACTATAGTAAGCCCAAGTTGCAAGATCAACACATAGTGAACAGCGCAATGTAACTGAATGCTCAGGGCATCCTACAAACAACCCCTCTGCACGACTGAACTGGATTGAACAAAAATGCTATTGCTACTTTTTTCGTTTTTCTCAATTTTCGTTCTCGTTTTAGTTCATTCACATATCCCTAATTTTTATTTTAATTTAGTTTTAGTTTCTCTGTCTGCCTTAATTTCAGTTCTCGTTCTTTTAAGTTCTAGTTCTCGGTTTTGTTATGAAAATATCACTGGTGTGGTCGACAGTATAACTTTATGGACTTTCAAAACTAGATTCAATGTTATTTTGCAAGGATTAAGTGAATAGTACTGGCATGTTATGATGGGCTGAAAAACCTGTTCTTGTTACAGTGTTCTAATGCTCTAATGAATTGAACATCTATAGTATGTAGTCATAGAAAATATCCAAATCATTATCAGAAAAATAAAATAAATAAGCAAACAAATAAATGAATAACCCAGTAAACATTTGAGAGCTATCAGAATAAACTGGTTATTAACAGTGGTTTAGTGAAGAAATGCCATATTTTCACCTCTGTGATGAGTGATCAGCTTTTCACTTCTAGATTCCCCAGTCTGTGTCTTTATTTGCTACTCTGAATAAATGGATTTAATTTAACGGCACTTTAATATATATTTAAGTAAAAAAAAAAAATTTAAACAGTAAAAACCTCAAATTACTAATTTGATCCGATATCCTCAGGGTTAGTCCAAACCTTAAAGTCTTAACCACTATACCACATTAATGTACGTTGGGTTAGCCAACAATTACCCTACCAACCAATTTCAAAAGATCAGTTTATTCTATCCAAGCCACATTATTTTACAAAGGAACTATTTAAATTTTATCAAACAAGGATTTAATATTGAATTGTCAAAACAAACATTATTGTGATAACTGAAGCAGTGCATTTTATATAAATTCTTTGTTTAGTATGGTTTAAAATATTATACTATAGCAGACAAACTTCAAGCTCCTTACTAAATAAAGAGGTACCAAGAAGAAACTAGATACCCACTGCAGAGTTGCAGGAAAAATATGTTACAGATGCTATAAAGCACTTGAAATTTCTTTTAAAGGTGCTTCATAAGACTACTGACTAAGACCTGGTAACAAGCCAGTGTCATCATTTCAAATTTAATGAAAAAATTATGCTCAGGAAGCTTTGTATTTGTAATTGACAAATTTCAGCAGAATCCTACATGTATTATGCATTTTCAGACTGTGCAAACCATTCATCTCCTCAGCACAGTGTTTCATTTCATACAGTCATATAACAAAGTTTGGGAACCCCTTTCAGCCTGCATAATAATTTACTTTCAACAAAAAAGATAACAGTGGTATGTCTTTCATTTCCTAGGAACATCTGAGTACTGGGGTGTTTTCCGAACAAAGATTTTTAGTGAAGCAGTATTTAGTTGAATGAAATTAAATCAAATGTGAAAAACTGGCTGTGCATAAATTTGGGTCCCCTTGTAATTTTGCTGATTTGAATGCATGCAACTGCTCAATACTGATTACTTAGTATCACTGCTGAAAATACTGCTGTTTCCATAAGGCATGTCATATATTAAAAGGAGGTTGCTACTTTGAAAGCTCAGCCAATGATAAACAAAAATCCAAAGAATTAAGAGGGGTTCCCAAACTTTTTCATATGACTGTATGTAAAACTTCAGATTTAGAGTGTAAATATGTGTGTGAGTTTGTCCTGGTGTCTTGACTCTGTTGCTTTCCCCAGCCTTATACCAAATAAATTAGATTTAGAAAATAAATGCAATGATACAGAGACTTGGGCAGATGGTATGGGATTTTAAAATATTTAATTCTGTGTTGCTCATAGGAAAAAGAAGAAAAAAGATGTATTATGATGTCGAAGTAAAAATAAAATTCAACAGATGCATCAAATTAAGTATACTGCATACAATCTTCTCCTGAATTACTTTATGAAAATGTGTGCCTATAAAGATTGCAGTTATGTAGATGAAGAAGATTTTTAGATGTGGTCCGCTAGCACTAAAACCTGATCATCTTTGCAGTCATATGTAGCAAATTTCCCTATAGCCTGTGGAAAATAGCACAACTTGGTGTTTAGGGCAGGGTTAAATGTTGAAGATGCACAATCACAGTCCCATTCATTTTGACAGTATAGAACTAGTGTTGAGAGACTATTCAGACTGTCCTTACTGCAGCTTGACGAATGGGGTGGAGCTTGACCTGTTGGCCGCTGTGAAGTGTACTTGTTGGTTCACATATTATGGTTCAGTCAACTTGTGTTTCACATGGGTCTTCTACCATTTTTCCATACCATTATGCCTCCAAAAAGATTGTGAAGTTGTTGTGAAAAGTCCAAGGATGATTGAAAGGCCGATCCTTTGAATGTAAAACTTTAAGTAATAAATTTTCGAAAATACAGGGATTTGTAATACAGGCATGTGGAATGTTGTTTTATATTATTTAGTGGCTGCTGATCATGAATATGATATTTATATATTTGATTCTTTACTGGTGGTCCTATCCCTCTAAGACCTCCTTCCATAAAAATTACAAATTTCAAATGTAAGACTGTCAGGTATCATTTTAGATTATGTCAAGGTCTGTCCAGTTAAGACTGAGGAGATTAAAAGTCTTAACACGTAACTTGGTGTAGAGCAGAAAGCTATAGGTTTATGGGGCACTGGAACTCTTGTTGGAACAGATGGGACCTGTTCTGCCAATGTGTTGGAGAGGCAGATGAATAGGTTAGTCAAGGATTGTTTAAACCAGGGAATGGGGGGACAGGCCAGATTTAGAACTGTACATAACCGAACAATCAGTAGTATATAATAAAAATGCGTAGTAATGTAAATTCTAACCTAATGTTTAAGTGCAAAAGTAAAATAAATAACACATACTAAATAAAAAAAAGATGGCGATGAGTATAGCATTGAGAGAAACACATTTTTTAAGAGGGATAAAACTGATCAGGCACAGAAGTTAGGTTAAGAAGGGCAGTGATGAGTAGCGAGCAGCAGTATGGTCTCATGCCAGGAAAGAGCACAACAGACGTAATGTTTGCTCTGAGGGCGTCAATGGAGAAGTATAGAGAAGGCCAAAAGGAGTTGCATTGTGTCTTTGTGGACCTAGAGAGGAGATGTGCTTTTTGTATGAGGAAGTCAGGAGTGGCAGAAAAGTATGTAAGAGTGGTAAAGGATATATATGAGGGAAGTGAGACAGTGATGAGGTCTGCTATAGGAGTGACGGATGTGTTTAAAATTGAGGTGGGATTACATCAAGGATTGGCTCTGAGCCCTTTCTTACTTGCAGTGGTGATGGACAGTTTAACAGAGGAGTTTAGACAGGAGCCCCTGTGGACTGTGATGTTTGCGGATGACATTGTGAACTATAACAAGAGTCTGGAGCAGGCTGAGGAGACCCTGGAAAGGAAAGGAATGAAGGTCAGTAGGAACAAGACAGAATACATGTGTGTGAATAACAGGGAGTTCAGAGGAATGGTGAGGATGCAGGGAGTAGAGTTGGCGAAGGTGGATGAGTTTAAATACTTGGGATCAAAAGTACAGAGTAATGGGGAGTTTGGAGGAGAGTTAAAGAGAGAGAGAGAGAGAGAGACCAGGCAGGGTGGAGTGGGTGGAGAAGAGTGTCAGGAGTGATTTGTGACAGACGGGTACCAGCAAGATTGAAAGGGAAGGTCTACAAGACTGTAGTGAGATCAGCTATGTTATATGAGTTGGAGACGGTGGAACTGACAAAAAGATAGGACACAGAGCTGGAGGTGGTCAAGTTAAAGATTTGCACTGGGGGTGACAAGGACTGAGAGGATTATGAACAAGTACATTACAGGGTCAGCTCAGGTTGGACGATTTGGAGACAAAGCCAGAGAGTCAAGATTTTGTTGGTATGGACATGTACATAGGAGAGATGTTGGGTATATTGGAAGAATGATGCTAGGAATAGAGGTGCCAGACAAGAGAAAAAGACGAAGGCCTAAGAGGAGGTCTACGGATGTGGTGAGAGAGGACATACAGGTGGGTGTGACTGAGTAGAGGACAGGAAAATATGGAAAAAGATGATCTGCTCTGGCGACCCCTATCAGGAGCAGTCGAAAGAAGAAGAAGACAACAGAAGATAAAAGGAGGTGATGTTGCTGTTCATTTCAAACATAATTTAAACACAAGTCTTCTTCAATTGGATGATAAGCCCCATCTTAGGGAGAAAATCTGGCTTCATTGGGAAAGCATTAAGGAAAGAGGCCTTATTTTAGGAGTGTGTTACAGACCGCCAAAGCAAACAGTAATTTCAATGCATATCTTTTTAGTGATGTTAAAAAGACAAGCTTACAGGAGTATATTATACCCATGAAAGAACTTTAACTACCTAAATATTAACAGGGTCAACTCGCAAATAGTGGAGCACAAGAGCAGGATTTTTTCTAAGTAATCAATGACTATTTTTTAACACAGGATGTTAAAGCACCGATGTGGGGTGAAGCCTGTCAAGGTTTAGAGGTGATTGAACTACCACTTCTACAGTCAAGTGATCTATACTAATAAAAGGCAAAGCCCTCACTGACTGACTCATCACTAATTCTCCAACTTCCCGTGTAGGTAGAAGGCTGAAATTTGGCAGGCTCATTCCTTACAGCTTACTTACAAAAATTAGGCAGGTTTCATTTCGAAATTCTACGTGTAATGGTCATAACTGGAACCTGTTTTTTGTCCATATACTCTAATGGAGGAGGCGGAGTCACGTATCGCGTCATCACGCCTCCTACGTAATCACGTGAACTAAAAACAAGGAAGAGATTTACAGCACGAGTCAAACGCGGGAACGAAGGTAAATGACGTTAATTTTTGTGTGTCTTTTAATACTGTGTAAGCATACATATTAACACATGTGCAATTAACGTGTGCATTTACGGGGTGATTTCTCAGGCTTAAAAGCTCGCCTTTTACTAAAGAGGTAAATGCAAACTGTTTTCATTCTGAAGGGCACAAACCACGTTAGATTTCATGCTCAAGAGTAAACTCAGAACACTGCTTGGTCATATTACAACCGGTTCATTTTCCTTAGTTTAAAAAGGTTTACTTTTCTTCTTAATAAAATTTTTAAAGCAGTACTTCGCCGCTGCGAAGCGCGGGTATTTTGATATATATCAAAATATATCGCGTCATCACGCCTCCCACGTAAGCACGTGAACTGACCCGCTGCCGTTTGCAGTGCCATATTCGTGAGATACAAGTTTAATGAGAAGACACGAGGTATAAACGACAGTTTCGATCACTTTGTAATAGAGTTAAAATTGCTGTAGCGAGAAACTTTTAACTGCCGGGTCATTAAATAAACCCGTGGACATCGCAACATCACACAAGACAGCGGCTCACGTGAAGTGACTGAACGCAGCAGGAGTGATCACTTCGATGAATCAAACCTGTTCAAAAAACACATTACACAATTGATAAGGTACGAAAACAATATGAAACCGATTGTGGATTTGCGTACAGCCACTGAAACTTTGTGACAGCACGAGACTTCAGGTCACGTGTCTGCAAAAGAACGTCATTAAGGCAACTATTTTTACTGGCGGTGGCTCAGGGGAGAGAGTTTTTATTCCTCGCATCCCCGTTATACCCTCTGATCTCCCATTTCAATTCAAACGCCTCCAATTTCCACTAAGGCTCTGCTTCGCAATGACAATTAATAAGTCTCAGGGACAGACCCTACAAAAGGTTGGCATTGATTTGAGGCAAGACTGATTTTCACATAGCAAACTGTACGTTGCATGCTCAAGAGTAAGCTCAGCACACAGCTTGGTCATACTACAACCAGAGGGGCAAACTGACACCGTGATATACAAAGAGATCCTTAACAAATAATTATTGATTCATTTTCCCTCAGTTTAAAAAGGTTTACTTTTCTTCTTAATAAAAATATTAAAGCAGTACTTCGCCGCTGCGAAGCGCGGGTATTTTGATATATATCAAAATATATCGCGTCATCACGCCTCCCACGTAAGCACGTGAACTGACCCGCTGCCGTTTGCAATGCCATATTCGCGAGATACAAGTTTAATGAGAAGACACTTTTAACTGCCGGGTCTTAGCTAACATTTAATAAACCCGTGGACATCGCAACATCACACAAGAGAGTGGATCACGTGAAGTGACTGAACGCAGCAGGAGTGATCACTTCGATGAATCAAACCTGTTCAAAAAACAAATAATACAATTGATAAGGTACGAACAGAATATGAAACCGATTGTGGATTTGCGTACAGCCACTGAAACTTTGTGACGGCACGAGACTTCAGGTCACGTGTCTGCAAAACAACCTCATTGAGGCAACTATTTTTACTGGCGGTGGCCCAGGGGAGAGAGTTTTTATTCCTCGCATCCCTGTTATACACTCTGATCTCCCATTTCAATTCAAACGCCTACAATTTCCACTAAGGCTCTGCTTCGCAATGACAATTAATAAGTCTCAGGGACAGACCCTACAAAAGGTTGGCATTGATTTGAGGCAGGACTGCTTTTCACATGGCCAACTGTACATTGCATGCTCAACAGTAAGCTACCACACAGCTTGGTCATATTACAAGCAGAGGGGCGAACTGACAACGTGCTATACAAAGAGATCCTTAACAAATAATTATTGATACATTTTCCCTCGGTTTAAAAAGGTTTACTTTTCTTCTTAATAAAAATTTTAAAGCAGAACTTCGCCGCTGTGAAGCGCAGGTATTTTGATATATTATATATATATATATATATATATATATATATATATATATATATATATAGATAGATATGTGTGTGTATATATATATATATATATATATATATATATATATATATAGATATGTGTGTATATATATATATATATATATATATATATATATATAGATGTGTGTGTGTGTATATATATATATATATATATATATATATATATATATATATATATATATATATATAGATGTGTGTGTGTATATATATATATATATATATATATATATATATATATATATATATATATATATATATATATATATATATATATATATATATATATATATATATATATATATATATATATATATAGATAGATAGATATGCCCCTCCTTTAACCGCCACCTTATCGTGGTGGAGGGGTTTGTGTGTCCCAATGATCCTAGGAGCTCTGTTGTCCGGGGCTTTATGCCCCTGGTAGGGCCACCCAAGGCAAACTGGTCCTAGGTGAGGGATGAGACAAAGAGCGGTTAAACAAACCTCCTATGAAGAAAAACAATTTTGGACGGCGTTTTCCCTTGCCCGGACGCGGGTCACCGGGGCCCCACTCTGGAGCCAGGCCTGGAGGTGGGGCTCGATGGCGAGCACCTGGTGGCCGGGCCTGCACCCATGGGGCTCGGCCGGGCACAGCCCGAAGAGGCAACATGGGTCCCCCTTCCCATGGGCTCACCACCTATGGGAGGGGCCAAGGAGGTCGGGTGCAGTGTGAGTTGGGTGGTGGCCGAAGGCGGGGACCTTGGCGGTCCGAT
The DNA here is from genome assembly GCF_900747795.2 of Erpetoichthys calabaricus. NCBI lineage: Eukaryota > Metazoa > Chordata > Cladistia > Polypteriformes > Polypteridae > Erpetoichthys > Erpetoichthys calabaricus. Next base: position 122,628,389 of record NC_041396.2, read on the forward strand.
CCTCGGCTACAGAAGCTGGCTCTTGGGACGTGGAATTTCACCTCTCTGAAGGGGAAGGAGCCTGAGCTAGTGCGCGAAGTTGAGAGGTTCCGGCTAGATATAGTCGGACTCACCTTGACACACAGCTTGGACTCTGGAACCAATCTCCTTGAGAGGGGCTGGACTCTGTACCACTCTGGAGTTGCCCCCGGTGAGAGGCGCCGAGCAGGTGTGGGTATACTTATTGCCCCCCAACTTGGAGCCTGTACATTGGGGTTTACCCCAGTAGACGAGAGGGTAGCCTCCCTTTGCCTTTGGGTGGGGGGACGGGTCCTAACTGTTGTTTGTGCGTATGCACCGAACAGCAGTTCGGAGTACCCACCCTTTTTGGAGTCCCTGGAGGGGGTGCTAGAGGGCATACCTTCTGGGGACTCCCTCGTTCTGCTGGGAGACTTCAATGCTCATGTGGGCAATGACAGTGAGACCTGGAAGGGCGTGATTGGGAGGAATGGCCCCCCCAATCTGAACCCGAGCGGTGTTTTGTTATTGGACTTCTGTGCTCGTCACGGGTTGTCCATAATGAACACCATGTTCAAGCATAGGGGTGTTCATATGTGCACTTGGCACCAGGACACCCTAGGCCTCAGTTCGATGATCGACTTTGTGGTCGTGTCGTCGGACTTGCGGCCACATGTCTTGGACACTCGGGTGAAGAGAGGGGCGGAGCTGTCAACTGATCACCACCTGGTGGTGAGTTGGCTTCGATGGTGGGGGAGGATGCCGGTCAGGCGTGGTAGGCCCAAACGTGTTGTGAGGGTCTGCTGGGAATGTCTGGCAGAGCCCCCTGTCAGAAGTAGCTTCAACTCCCACCTCCGGCAGAACTTCGACCACATCCCGAGGGAGGTGGGGGACATTGAGTCCGAATGGGCCATGTTCCGTGCCTCTATTGTTGAGGCAGCTGACCGGAGCTGTGGCCGTAAGGTGGTCGGTGCCTGTCATGGCAGCAATCCCCGAACTCGTTGGTGGACACCGGCGGTGAAGGATGCCGTCAAGCTGAAGAAGGAGTCCTACAGGACCCTTTTGTCCTGTGGGACCCTGGAGGCAGCTGATAGGTACCAGCAGGCCAAGCGGAATGCGGCTTTGGTGGTTGCTGAGGCAAAAACTCGGGCGTGGGAGGAGTTTGGGGAGGCCATGGAGAACGACATTCGGACGGCTTTGAGGAGATTCTGGTCCACCATCCGGCGTCTCAGGAAGGGGAAGCAGTGCAGTGTCAACACTGTATATGGTGGGGATGGTGCGCTGCTGACCCCGACTCGGGACGTTGTGGGTCGGTGGGGGGAGTACTTCGAAGACCTCCTCAATCCCATTAACATGCCTTCCAATGAGGAAGCAGAGTCTAGGGACTCAGAGGTGGGCTCCCCCATCTCTGGGACTGAGGTCACCGAGGTGGTCAAAAAAACTCCTTGGTGGCAGGGCCCCGGGGGTGGATGAGATACGCCCGGAGTTCCTCAAGGCTCTGGATGTTGTAGGACTGTCTTGGCTGACACGCCTCTGCAACATCGCATGGACATCAGGGACAGTGCCTCTGGATTGGCAGACCGGGGTGGTGGTCCCCCTCTTTAAGAAGGGGGATCAGAGGGTGTGATCCCACTACAGAGGGATCACACTCCTCAGCGTCCCTGGAAAAGTCTATTCAGGGGTCCTGGAGAGAAGGGTCCGTCGGATAGTCGAGCCTCGGATTCAGGAGGAACAGTGTGGTTTTTGTCCTGGTTGCGGAACAGTGGACCAGCTCTATACCCTTAGCAGGGTCCTGGAGGGTGCATGGGAGTTTGCCCAACCAGTCTACATGTGTTTTGTGGACTTGGAAAAGGCATTCGACCGTGTCCCTCGGGGAATCCTGTGGGGGGTACTCCGAGAGTATGGGGTACCGGCCCCCCTGATAAGGGCTGTTCAGTCCCTGTACGATCGGTGCCAGAGCTTGGTCCGCATTGCCGGCAGTAAGTCGAACCCATTTCCAGTGAGAGTTGGACTCCGCCAGGGCTGCCCTTTGTCACCGATTCTGTTCATAACTTTTATGGACAGAATTTCTAGGCGCAGCCAGGGCGTTGAGGGGGTCCGGTTTGGTGGGCTCAGGATTGAGTCACTGCTTTTTGCAGATGATGTTGTCCTGTTTGCTTCATCAGGCCGTGATCTTCAGCTCTCTCTGGATCGGTTCGCAGCCGAGTGTGAAGCGGCTGGGATGAGAATCAGCACCTCCAAATCCGAGACCATGGTCCTCAGCCGGAAAAGGGTGGAGTGCCCTCTCAGGGTTGGTAGCGAGATCCTGCCCCAAGTGGAGGAGTTCAAGTATCTCGGGGTCTTGTTCACAAGTGAGGGAAGAATGGAGCGTGAGATCGACAGGCGGATTGGTGCGGCATCCACAGTAATGCGGGCACTGCATCAGTCTGTCGTGGTGAAAAAAGAGCTGAGCCGCAAGGCGAAGCTCTCAATTTACCAGTCGATCTATGTTCCTACCCTCACCTATGGTCATGAGCTATGGGTAGTGACCGAAAGAACGAGATCGCGAATACAAGAGGCTGAAATGAGTTTCCTCCGCAGGGTGTCTGGTCTTTCCCTTAAAGATAGGGTGAGAAGCTCAGTCATCCGGGAGGGGCTCAGAGTAGAGCCGCTGCTCCTCTGCATCGAGAGGAGTCAGATGAGGTGGCTCGGGCATCTGATCAGGATGCCTCCTGGACGCCTCCCTGGTGAGGTGTCCGGGCACGTCTAACCAGGAGGAGGCCCCGGGGGAAGACCAGGACACGCTGGAGGGACTATGTCTCTCGACTGGCCTGGGAACGCCTTGGGATTCTCCCGGAAGAGCTAGAAGAAGTGGCTGGGGAGAGGGAAGTCTGGGCATCTCTGCTCAAGCTGCTGCCCCAGCGACCCGACCTCGGATAAGCGGGAGACAATGGATGGATGGATGGATGGATATGTAGATATGTATATATATATATATATATATATATATACTAGCAAAATACCCGCGCTTTGCAGCGGAGAAGTAGTGTGTTAAAGAGGTTATGTAAACATATATATACATAAACATATATACATATATATATATATACATATACACATCCACATATATATATACATATATCAACATATATATACACATACAGACACATATATACATATACATATTTGTATATATACACATATATACATATACTTATTTGTATATCTACATATATATACACATATATACATATACATACATATCTATCAACATACATACACATATATCTATCTATCTATATATATATATATATATATTATATATATATATATATATATATATATTATAATATATATATAAATATATATATATATATTATATATATATATATATATATATATATATATATATATATATATATATATATATATATATAGCTGATTACCCAGTGGATTCGCTCACTGAGTACAAGAGAAAAAAATAAAATGTATGTATAAAATAAGTTTAATTGCCAAATTTATTTTTCCACAAATAAAGGGCACTTACAATAACATAGAAATCAATATAAACAACATTAACATCATTATCATATGAGAATATGAAGTAATATATAAGAAGCACATTGCATATAAAATATAAATTATTAAACAGTAAAATGTTCTTCTATAATACGCTACCGTGGCTATTCGTTTGTCTGTCCAGGATTTTTAAATCACCTGTAGCTCGCAAACCGTTTCACCTATTGACTTGAAATTTGGTACACATATACTACGTCACGTCTACTATTCGCTTTCCCACACATATGAACAAATATATATATATATATATATATATATATATTATATATATATATATATATACACACACATACATATACACACACATACACATATATACATATACATACATAGTGCGTTGCAACACGGGCTGCGATTGTTACATGGAGGGAGAGGACAAATCACAGCTTCCCGCTTTCTAATCGGGCTTGTGATTGCTGCTTTGACGGATGCCCAGATCCCACAGTATTTTCCCCTTAGGAGAGGCGTTAGGCAAGTGTAATTGAATAGCGGTGCTGCAAGTTATTGCTCTTTTTATCTTTTTTTTATTTTATTGTAGAGTCAACTCACAGCTGCGCGCACCAGTGCGTGCGTGGCGGATGCGTACGGCTGGCGTTTTCATTGTCTACCACCTCCGCTAATCATTCTTGAGGCAGATTGAAGACTTAAGTGCCAGCTTAACTGAAAAATTAAAGAAAACATACTAAGTTTTAAAAAAAATCAGTTTTAACGGGAAAAGATGCCGACGAAAGAAGAGAAGCAGTGGGACGCTAGGGTGAAGAGCTGCTCATTAAGCAGCAAGCTCATCAACCTCTGAGCAAATGAATGGTAAACGTACAGAGAAAGAGGATAAATACTATGAATGGTCATGTCAAGTATATTCACTCCACGTTATCGTGCAGTGCGCTGTTACTGGTATTTTGATAAAAGAATCTGAATAACATATAAGAAGCGTATAAATTATTAAACAGTAAAAACATTAACATTTAAGAAGTAAGATACATTGAGTACTACTGTAGTGCTTTCGGGTATAGTACATTTTTTGTTTGCCCATTACATGCATAAATGTATACATTTTTTTGGTGTACCTACCCAAGAACACGCGACATGACCCGGCAGTTAAAAATTTATCGCTCCAGGAATTTTAACTCTGTTACAAAGTCATCTAATATGGTATTGCAAACGGCAGCGGGGAGCGTTTCTATAAACTCAATTTAAACTTACTGTTTACACCGTGCTTTGAAGATGCATAGTATGCGACACGTGTTTCGCCGTAATTGTGGGCTCATTAGGAGTACACAGTCACTGCACTCCCTTACTGGAATCGATCCTCGGACGTAGAGGCGAAGCCCCTAACGTTGTGCTACGGCGTGTGGTTCGTTCATTTGACAGCATGTAGATCGGTGTAATTACATTGCAGGCATTCGTAGTCTGATTCACAATCTGATTGTAAGGGTGGTTACCTACCAGGTAACGCTTGTGGTTGGTGAGCAAGTCGGCTAACTTCTGCCATGGTGCCCTCTTTCAGTTGCGAGAAGCAGATCATACAATGGTTGAAATAGTTTAATATATATAGCAAATCACCGCGCTTCGCAGGGGCGAATATGGTATTGCAAACGGCAGCGTTTCTATAAACTTAATTTGAAGTTACGGTTTATACCGTGCTTTGTTTCATATTCTTTTCCTGCTTTATCAATTGTGTAATGTGTTTTTTTGAACAGGTTTGATTCATGGAAGTGATCACTCCTGCTGCGTTCAGTCACTTCACGTGAGCCACTCTCTTGTGTGATGTTTGCGATGTCCACGGGTTTATTTAATGTTAGCTAAGACCCGGCAGTTAAAAGTTTCTCGCTACAGCAATTTTAACTCTGTTACAAAGTGATGCAAACTCTCGTTTATACCTCGTGTCTTCTCATTAAACTTGTATCTCGCGAATATGGCATTTGCAAACGGCAGCGGGAGCGTTTCTATAAAGTAAATTTAGACTTACGGTTTACACCGTGCTTTTTTATACCTCGTGTCTTATGAAGATGCTTGTATGCGTCACTCACTCGCTTCTTATTGTTTCGCTGCCTTGTCAATTGTGTAATGAGTGTTTTCTTCAGCGCTCTTTGGGGCTCCTCCTTCTTTTCTACGTACTGAATTCACAGTCAGTTCACGTGATTACGTGGGAGGCGTGATGACGCGACACGCAACTCAGCCTCCTACGGCCATCTTGCTGCCTTCCATTACAGTATATGGACAAAAAAGAGGTTCCAGTTATGACCATTACGCGTATAATTTTGAAATGAAACCTGCCTAACTTTTGTAAGTAAGCTGTAAGGAATGAGCCTGCCAAATTTCAGCCTTCCCCCTACACGGGAAGTTGGACAATTAGTGATGAGTGAGTCAGTCAGTCAGTCAGTGAGTGAGTCAGTCAGTCAGTCAGTGAGGGCTTTGCCTTTTATTATTATAGATATATATATATATATGTAGATATATATATATGTAGATATATATATATGTGTCTGTGTGTGTATTTATGTATGTGTGTATATATATATGTGTATATGTATATATGTATATGCGTGTGTGTGTGTATGTATGTGTATATATATGTTGACATATGTATATATATATATATATATATATATATATATATATATATATATATATATATATATATATATATATATGTATATATATATGTGGATGTGGATGTGTATAAATATATATATATATATATATATATATATATATATATATATATATATATATATATATATATATATATATATATTATATATATATATATATATATATATCTTTGTGTATATGTGTATATGTAGATATGTATATATGTGTATGTATATATATGTTTATGTGTGTGTGTATATTATATATATATATATATATATATATATATATATATATGACAGCCACACTCATAACAATGACAACACAATTACATATACAGTATATATATGTAGATACGTCTATATATATATATATATATATATATATATATATATATATATATATATATATTTGTGTAGATGTATGTATGTATGTCTAGATAGATATGTATATATATGTGTATATATATATGTAGATATGTGTATATATGTAGATATGTAAATACAGTATATATGCAGATATGTAAATATATATGTATATATATGTGTCTGTGTGTATATATATATATATATATATATATATATATATATATTATATATATATATCTACTAGCAAAATACCCGCGCTTCGCAGCGGAGAAGTAGTGTTAAAGAGGTTATGAAAAAGTAAAGGAAACATTTTAAAAATAACGTAACATGATTGTCAATGTAATTGTGTTGTCATTGTTATGAGTGTTGCTGTCATATATATATATACATATACACATATACACACACATATACAGATATATTATATATACATATACACATATATTTTTTATATATATATTTTTTATATATATATATATATATATATATATATATATATATATATATATATATATATATATATTATATATATATATATATATATATATATATATATATATATACACACATACATACATACATATACACACATAGATGCACTTACAATAACATAGAAATCAATATAAACAACATTAACATCATTATCATATGAGAATATGAAGTAATATATAAGAAGCACATTTCATATAAATATAAATTATTAAACAGTAAAATCTTCTTCTATAATTTGCTACCGTGGCTTTTCGTTGGTCTGTCCAGGATTTTAAATCACATGTAGCTTGCAAACCGTTTCACGTATTGACTTGAAATGTGGTACACATATAATACGTCACGTCTGCTATCCGCTTTATGGGTGATGAATGTATTACTCTTTTTATGTTTATTTTATTTTAGAATCAACTCCTATCTGCGCATACCAGGGCGGCCGTGGGCAGATGTGTATGGTGTATTCACTCCATGTTATCGTGCATTGCGGTGTCACTGGTATTTTGATAAAAGAATTTGAACAATATATAAGAAGCGTATAAATTATTAAACAGTAAAACATTAACATTTAAGAAGTAAAGTTACATTGAGTACTACTGCAGTGCCTTCGGGTATACCTCATTTTTTCTTTGCCCATTACATGCTTAAATGTATACATTTTTTGGTGTACCTACCCGAGAACACACGACATATAACCGAGCGTGGGAGAAGCATGGATTTTAAACACGCGTTGAGTTCATCTGCTGGTCTCCCTCGTGGAATAACTGGTAATGTTTGACTAAAATCTACAGCGAGTAAAACGACATTACCTCCTTTTTTTTTTTTACGATCTCTGAGATCTTGCTTTTTTCGGTTCAAGGCTTCATAAGCTCTTTTATGTTCAATGTTGTACTTAATAAGTACTAATTATCCCAAACCATGATCTTTGAATGTTGCAAGACTTTCGCCTTGTATGTAGATCGGGGTAATTACATTCATTGCATTCCTAGTCTGAATCACAATCTGATTGTATGGGTGGTTACCTGGCACTGTAGGGTTGCCACCCGTCCTTTAAAATACGGAATCGTGCCGCGTTTGAGAATGAAATTGCGCGTCCCGTTTTGAATCAATACTGGACGGGATTTATCCCGTATTTTTTGTATCATTTTTTTTTAAAGCAGCGTCTCATGCAAATCATCCCACACGCATTTTATGAAGATGCCTCCTTTCCTACTTTTGATTGGGTAATACTTGATGTCATCGTTAGTTTGATTGGTGTTTTTAACTGTCCAGTGAGGAGGGCGTGTCTTTTAAGTACAGTCTGCAAAGTGTTGGCACTGAGATGTTGCGTCAGCGCCATAGTTGAAGCCCCTAACGTTGCGGTCAGCAAGTCGGCTAACATCCGCCATGTGCCGTCTTTCAGTTGCGAGAAGCAGATCATAGAATGGTTGAAACTGTTGCCCCTAACGTTGCGCCACGGCGTGTGCTTCGTTTATACCTCGTGTCTTCTCATTAAACTTTTATCTCGCGAATATGTTATTGCAATCCGCAGCGGGAGCGTTTCTATAAACTTAATTTAAACTTACGTTTTACACCGTGCTTTGTTTCCCTTATGAACATGCTTGTATGCTTAACTCGCTCCGTTCTCAATTGTTTAATAAATTTTTTGCTCTTCGCTGTTTGCGGCTGTTCCTCCATTTCCCCCTACTTCATTCTTTTATCTCGCGAATATGTTATTGCAATCCTTAACGGGAGTGTTTCAATAAACTGATTGAAAATAGTTTTGCATTTACCTTTTTAGTAAAAGGTGAGCTTTTAAGCCTGTGAAATCACCCCGTAAATGCACACGTTTAATTGGACATGTGTTAATATGTATGGTTACACAGTATTAAAAGACAGTGAACAACGTCAGTTACCTTTCTTCCCGCGTTTGATAAAAGGTGAGCTTTAAAGCCTCAGAAATCACCCCGTAAATGCACACGTTTAATTGCACATGTGTTAATATGTATGCTCACACAGTATTAAAAGACAGTCAAAAATTAACGTCATTTACCTTCGTTCCCGCGTGTGACTCGTGCTGTAAATGTCTTCCTTGTTTTTAGTTCACGTGATTACGTAGGAGGCGTGATGACGCGATACGTGACTCCGCCTCCTCCATTACAGTGTATGGACAAAAAAATATGTTCCAGTTATGACCATTACGCTTTGAATTTCGAAATGAAACCTGCCTAACTTTTGTAAGTAAGCTGTAAGGAATGAGCCTGCCAAATTTCAGCCTTCCACCTACACGGGAAGTTGGAGAATTAGTGATGAGTCAGTCAGTCAGTCAGTGAGTGAGTCAGTCAGTGAGGGCTTTGCCTTTTATTATTATAGATATATATATATATATATATATATATATATATATATATGTGTGTGTGTGTGTGTGTGTGTGTGTGTGTGTGTGTGTGTGTGTGTATGTATTTATGTGTGTATATATATATATATGTATGTGTATGTATGTGTATATGTATATATGTATATGTGTGTGTATGTACTGTATGTGTGTATATATATATGTATATATATGTGGATGTGTATATGTATATATGTGTATATGTAGATATGTATATATGTATATGTATATTTATGTTTATGTGTGTGTATATTATATATATATATAAGACAGCAACACTCATAACAATAACAACACAATTACATTGACAATCATGTTACGTTATTTTTAAAATGTTTTCTTTTCTTTTTCATAACCTCTTTAACACACTACTTCTCCGCTGCGAAGCGCGGGTATTTTGCTAGTCATAATATAATACAATTCTCAACATTTTAGAAGAGTGCAGATGCAAAGACTAAAACTGTTAAGTTCAGCTTTGGTAGGGAAACTTTTGAGCAGATGTGGCAAAGTTTAAAAGGATAAGATTTTAAGTGTGGAGACAGTCGAGGTGCCATGGAACAGATTTTAAAATGTTTTACATATTAGAACATTAGAACACTCTAGACGAGAACAGGCCATTCAGCCTAACAAAGCTCGCCAGTACTATCCACTTATTTCTTCAAAGAAAACATCAAGTCGAGTTTTGAAAGACCCTAACGTCTTACTGTCTACCACACTACTTGGTAGCTTATTCCAAGTTTCTATCGTTCTTTGTGTAAAGAAAAACTTCCTAATGTTTGTGCGAAATTTACCCTTAACAAGTTTCCAACTGTGTCCCCGTGTTCTTGATGAACTCATTTTAAAATAACAGTCTCGATCCACTGCACTAATTCCCTTCATAATTTTAAACACTTCAATCATGTCACCTCTTAATCTTCTTTTGCTTAAACTGTAAAGGCTCAGCTCTTTTAATCTTTCCTCATAATTCAACCCCTGTAGCCCTGGAATCAGCCTAGTCGCTCTTCTCTGGACCTTTTCTAGCGCTGCTATGTCCTTTTTGTAGCCTGGAGACCAAAACTGCACACAGTACTCAAGATGAGGCCTCACCAGTGCATTATAAAGGTTGAGCATAACCTCCTTGGACTTGTACTCCACACATCGTGCTATATATCCTAACATTTTGTTAGCCTTCTTAATGGCTTCTGAACACTGTCGGGAAGTAGATAGCTTAGAGTCCACTATGACTCCTAAATCCTTCTCATAAGGTGTACTCTCGATTTTCCGACCGCCCATTGTGTATTCAAACCTAACATTTTTACTTCCAATGTGCAATACTTTACATTTACTGACATTAAATTTCATCTGCCACAAATCTGCCCAAGCCTGTATGCTATCCAGGTCCTTCTGTAATGATATAACGGATTCCAAATTATCTGCTAATCCACCTATCTTGGTATCATCTGCAAACTTAACCAGCTTGCTACTTATATTACTATCTAAATCATTTATATATATATATTAAAAATAGCAGCGGCCCTAGCACTGACCCCTGTGGAACACCACTCTTAACATCAGCCAGTTCTGATGAGGTTCCTCGCACCATCACCCTCTGCTTCCTGTGTCTGAGCCAATTCTGCACCCATCTACAAACATCACCCTGAACTCCCACCTCTTTTAATTTGATGCCCAACCTCCCATGTGGCACCTTATCAAATGCTTTCTGAAAGTCCAGATAAATAATATCATAAGCTCCACTTTGATCGTATCCTTTTGTTGCCTCCTCATAGAATTCCAGCATGTTAGTAAAACACGACCTCCCTTTTCTGAACCCATGCTGACTGCTTAGAATAACTCCTGTCCTTGCCAGGTGTTGCTCGATCTTATCCTTAATAATTCCTTACATTAATTTTCCTGTGATGCATGTTAAGCTTACTGGCCTATAGTTGCTTGGATCTGCCCTGTCACCCTTTTTATATAATGGGATGATATTTGCCATTTTCCAGTCCTTCGGAATCTCTCCAGTGCGCAGTGACTTCCTAAAAATATGCGTCAAGGGTTTATATATGTACTCACTAGCCTCCTTAAGAACATCAGGATAAATATTATCTGGTCCTGGTGATTTGTTCGATTTCAGCTTATTTAATCTGAGCAGTACTTCTCCCTCTACAATTTCCAAATCCCTCAGTACCTCCTTAGTAGTCCCTGTTACCTCTGGGAGGTTATCCACTTGCTCACTTGTAAACACCTCAGAAAAATGTAAGTTTAATGCATCCGCTATTTCACTGTCTGTATCTTTTAATTCCCCTTTACTATTCCTGATGCACTTGACCTCCTCCTTGACTGTTCTTTTACTACTAAAATACTGAAAGAATCTCTTAGGGTCTTCTTTCACCTTATCTGCTATATTCCTCTCCAACTGTCTTTTAGCCTTCCTGATATCCTTCTTAATGGTTGCCCTCATGTTCTCATACGCTCTACAATTCACTTTGCAGTCATTAGTCTTATATGCCTTATAAAGCAATTTTTTCCTTTGGAACTTCTTTTTTAAATCTTTATTAATCCACCGTGGAGTTTTGTTTTCGTTTCCTATTAATTCCAAATTTAGGGATGTATCTGTCCTGCATTACATGTAAAACATTTTTAAACCTGTTCCACTGCTCCTCAACTGTCTCCACACTTAAAAGCTTATCCCAGTGTATCCTACTTAGACTTTGTCGCATCTGCTCAAAATTAGCCCTACCAAAGTTCAACTTAACAATTTTAGTCTTTGCATCTGCACTCTTACAAAATACTCAGAATTGTATTACATTATGGTCACTTGACCCTAGTGGTTCAATCACCTCTACACCCTCAATTCTATCCTGATTATTACAAAATACTAAATCCAGACAGGCTTCACCCCGTGTTGGTGCTTTAATATGCTGTGTTAAAAAACAGTCATTGATTACTTCTAAAAACTCCTGCTCTTGTACTCCGCCATCTGTAAGGTTATCCCAGTTAATATTTGGATAATTAAAGTCCCCCATGACTATAATATCTCCCTGTAAACTTGCCTTTTTGATATTACTAAAAAGATGTGTGTTGAAATTACTGTCTGAATTGGGTGGTCTATAACACACTCCTAAAATAAGACCCCTTTCCCTAATATTTTCCAGGCGAAGCCACATGTCCTCACTAAGATGGGGCTTATCATCCAACTGAAGAAGACTTACATTTAAATCCTGCTTGGCATAAACAGCAACCCCACCTCCTTTTCTGTTCTGTCTATCCTTCCTAAAAAATGTGTATCCCTCTATGTTACACTCATCCCCATCTTTGTTATTTAGCCAGGTTTCCGTTATTGCTATAATATCATAATTATGCTCTGCTACATATAACTCCAACTCACTTACCTTATTTTTGATACTTCTAGCATTAAGGCAAGCTATTTTTAATGTATTACTCCTTCTACATTTAAATGTTTGCTTAGAATTTACATTACTATGCATTCTTGTTTCTACACCATTGTTTGTTCTTCCATGTATAGATCTAAACCTGGCCTGTCCTAAACTCCCTGCCCCCCCATTCCCTAGTTTAAACAATCCTCGACTAGCCTACACATACACCTCCCCAATACATTGGTGCCCCTCCAGTTCAGATGTAACCCGTCATGGCGGAACAGGTCCCATCTGTTCCAAAAGGAGTCCCAATGCCTCATAAACCTATACCCTTCTACGCTGCACCAAGATTTGAGCCACGCGTTAAGCCTTCTAATCTCCTCAATCTTACCTGGACTGGCACGTGGCACAGGCAGAACTTCGGAGAAGACTACCTTGTCAGTTCTGCTCCTCAGCTTAGCACCTAACTCTTTGAATTTGGAACGCAGAACTGACAGACTACCCTTATGTATGTCATTTGTTCCAACATGGACAATGACAACTGGATCCACCCCCGCTCTGGCCAAGAGCCTATCCACCCTTCCAGGGAGGTCCCCCACCTGTGCTCCAGGAAGGCAACACACCGTGCGAGACTCTCTCTCTCTCTGGAGCACACCTGCACTTCAATCCCCCTAATGATTGAGTCCCCAACTATCACTACCTCTCTCTTTTGGGAACTGGTTTTGAGGTGGCCCGTTGGGGCTCCTCATCCCTGCCTACCACCTCAGAATTATCAGAGACACCGTCCAGCTCCGCAGGGACATGATAACGGTTTGCCACTTCTAATTCTGGGGTTGATGCACCCGGACAGTGTGCACCCTTTGCCTTACGCCTTGTGACCGTGACCCACCTGTTTCTACCTGTCTGGTCTGGAATCTCCTCCCGCGCCATCTTGGGGGTGCACACTATCTCTCTAAAGGATACCTGGGCCAAGTCCGCCAATTCTCTATTACAACGCAGGTCAGCCAACTCCTCCTCCAGTTCAGCGACCCTGAACTCAAGGTGCTGGATCAGCTGACATCTCTTGCAGATGTAGCCCTCATAGACAACTGGCTCTTCCAAACCATCATCTAAAAAGTCCAACATCCAACAGGACTTGCATTGCACGGGCCTCATTATTAAAATTTGATTTGGGATTAGTAAACTGCCTTAAGTTTATTATTTTTATTTTTTTTTAATTAAATTTCTCCTTCTTTCGGCTGCTCCTTAACTTAAATGGTATAACTAAGATCTGCTACAGATATTTTACACCTTTTCACCTTAAGCTCCTGTACTGTTCAGCTGCCTGCTATTTGTCTTTCTATGAGGTTAACTTAACTTTTCTCTGTCTCTTCTCCTAACATTGCACTCCTCTTTCTTATAAGCTCTCCACTCGCACTGTTTGTATTAATTAACCCTTACGCTGTCGACCACTTACTGTTCTACCTCTGGACCGCTAAGGACTGTTTAATCTAAAATAAACAAAATAAATAAAACTTTACTACCTTGTTTGCTCCTACAGCCGCTTGTGCAAACTCGACGCCTTAACGCTGGCTGCTTACCTGCGCACTGCTGATAATGCAGGAGAGGTACATACTTCAATTTGGAATTAGTGGGAAATTTAAAAAACTCCGCTGTGGGTTAATAAGCAGTTGAAAAAGAAGCTGCAAAGGAAAAAAAAACCTATATATGGTGTATAAGATTAATAACTACAATGAGAAATGTAGGGAGTATGAGAGCACAAGAGCAACCATTAAGAAAAGCATTAGGGAGGCCAAACAGCAGTTGGAAAGGAATATTGCAGAAAGAGATTCTTTCAGTATTTTAGTAGTAAAAGAATAGTTAAGGAGGAATGGAAGTGCATCGAGAATAGTAAAGGGGAATTAAAAAAATACAGATAGTGAAATAGCAGATGCTCTGAACTCACATTTTTCTGAGGTGTTCACATGTGAGGAAGTACATAACCTCCCAGTGGTAAAATGGACTACTAAAGGAGGTAATGAGGAATTTGGAATTTGTAGAGGAAGAAGTACTGCTCAGGTTAAATAGGTTGAAATCAATCAAATCACCGGGACCAGAAAATATTTACCCTCAGGTTCTTAAGGGAGTTAGCAAGTATCTTAGGATATATAGAATCTTTCAGCATGACCGGTTTGGTGGTGGGTCAGTGATGATCTGGGGGAGGCATATCCATAGAGGGATGCACAAGTCCTCTACGGGCTAGACAACGGCACCTTGACTGCCATTAGGTATCGGGATGAAATCCTTGGACCCAATGTCAGACCCGATGCTGGTACAGTGGGTCCTGGCTTCCTCCTGGTGCACGACAATGCCCAGCCTCATGTGGTGAGAGTATGAAGGCAGTTCCTGATACCATTGCATGGCCCCCCACGTTCACTTGACCTAAATCCAACAGAACACCCCTGGGATATTTTTTTAGGTCCATCCAATGGCGTCAGGTTGCACCTCAGAGTGTCCAGGAGGTCAGTGAAGCAGTGGTCCAGATCTGGGAGGAGATCCCCTAGGACACCGTCCATCGTCTCATTAGGAGCATGCCCTGATGTTGTCGGGCATGCATACAAGCATGTGGGGGCCATACAAACTACTGACTACGATTTTGAGTTGTTGCAATGAAATTTCGGCAAAATGGACTTACTAGCCGCATCATTTTTTCACGTTGATTTTCGGAGTGTTTTTGAATTCAGACCTCTGTAGGTTGATAATTTTCATTTCCATCAAACAATATGGCATCCTTTCATTCCTAACACATTACCCAGTCCATATCAGTATAGATATCCAGCATGATTTTTTCCCCATTGACATCTGAGATGTTTTCAAAGTTTTCCTTTCATTTTTTTGAGCAGTTTATATTGAAAACTGCAAATTTTGGACAGAATGATTAGAATTCTTACTTTTATTCGCCTCAAATGCCCTACAGCCTTCTTTACCTGTATCATAATCATGGAATAAACAGCTGTGACACTATTAAATACTGATAATCAAATGAAATGATTTATTGTGTATTAAATACTATTCCACTTCTAGCACAATTTCCTACATTGCTTAAATATATTTCAATTCTCACTTTTTGTTACGTTCAACCGGTAGAAAAATTAATAGAACATACCTGTGTGGCATGTGCCAGTGAGTCCTGGGTCATACGAGACAATTTGCGAAGATATCTTCCATAGAATATTGTTACAACAGCAAGAGGTGGTATAATGCTCAGTACAAATGTGGCAAGAGCTGGTGATACATAAAACTACAGGAAGTGAAAGAAATGACTGTTAAAAAGAGTTTATTTATGGATTTTACTAAATCATATCCTCACCCCTTACTCAATATCCAATAAAATTAAAGCTTTGGTTCATTGCTACATATCTAATTCTGACCATCAACAAGAAAAAGTTCTAACTTGCTTTGAAAATAAACACACAAACACACACACACACGCATGCACACACACTGGATTCAGAAATTATTTAGACCCATTTACTTTCTGCACACTTTACTGCGTTGTAGATTTAATTTTAAATTGATATTTTTTTTATATTATTTTTAACACTTTATTTAATTTATTAAAACCAAGTAACATTCAGAGACAAGCAAGTCAAACCTGACAAATCAACCCTAACCCATGAGAAAGAGAGCAAGGCCAACAGCCAGAGTAAAACTTCAAGAGTAGAAAAGAAAAAAAAAAAGATAAATAATGGGGATGCTTTTGGGGGGGAATCCCTTTCCTCAGTATAAGTGCTTATTTTAAAATGTTATTGATTAGATCCTGCCAGGGGTACAAAGCAAGGAATATAAATACTGCAGGATTTTATATCTATTGTGGACCAAGCCTGTATATGTTCATCTATTTCTGATAAAGTCCAGGTTTTTATAGCTTGTATATTTGCAGCCCAGTAATAAAGCTGAAAATTAGGTACAGTCATGCCTTATGTCTTTGTAGGGTTGCCCTTTGGATGTGTGGATATTTTGAATTCAAATAAATGAGGTCATGATTTAATCTAACTTGTTAAAAAATATTTATTAATGTATATGGGAATGCTTTGAATTAGAAAAAGAAGATTGGAAGGATATTCATCTTGACAATGTTAATTCTTTCAGCTAGAGTTAGATGAAAGGTAGACCATGTATGCAAGTATTGCTTAACGCTAGAATCCCTGAAGCGTACAAAAAAACTTGCAATACCGGCCCACTTTAAATTCTTTTGCACCCCTCTATCGTCATCTTTTCTTTTGTAAATGTGTCCATCAGCACAAGCAGCAGGCAGCCTGTTATCCCATAACACTAACCCCCCCAAACCAGGTCAAGTCACAAGAAAGATTCTCAGAGTTAAAGTCTGTTTATCTAGGTGTGAGGGGTGCCTGGAGTTGTACAGGGTAAAAAATAAATATATTGTCATTTGGAATACATATATTTCATGTGTGTTCCGTGTCTACAACGATCTGTGTAAATGTAGGATGAAATGCGAGGCAGGAATTGTTGAACACAGAAACGTTTTTCATATTTTAAAAATAAATGACAAAATGTAGACATAAAGTGTATAATGTGTGAAGACTAAAGTCCAAATAGCAAATAAACACTTTCTCAAAAGGTACAAATACAACAAAACCAGTGTGCTTTTATTCAAGAATATAACCATAGAAAAAGAAATCGGGTTAGGGTATGATGCGGACACCACTGCTTGGGTGGTGCAGCAGTAAGCACTGCTGACTCGTAATCAAGAGGTTCCCAGTTGGATTCCAAGCACGTCTGTTTTAAGTAGTGAGCTGCTCTAATTGTTAATATTATAAAATAAAAACATACATTTGATTTAGTCTGTAACAGCCGGTGTAAATTTATGGTAGCATCAATCTGCCACATGCATGTCCTTCAAAGAAAAAGCAGGGCTTGCATAGCTCGCCAAGGTATCGTGCAAAGTCCTGTTTGTGATTATGTTTTGTGATGGTCTTTATATGAAAAACATTTATGTTACTTATATAAAAGCCAGTTCGAATCATGCCCTCCATGGCAGACATGTTTGCTTGCTCCAATCCATGCCATTTTTTGTTTTGTTTTGTGTTTTTGTTTTTCGCCTTCTCTACAGCGCACAAATGCTTTGCACTACTATCATATAGCAGACAGGTATTGTTGGACATTGCTAACTCACACAGTCCCCTGGAATTTACCGGTTTTACACCATCTGAGCTACATTTCATTGTTCGCTCCCGCAGCCAACACCACAACCACACCCAGGAAGACCAAGTAGCACCGAGCTCGAGTGACCAAGCTGACCCCTGGAGAGTGCTCCGGAGACGGCAACGCAAGTGAGGCAAGAAGGGAGGGCTCCACGCTAGGCTGAAAGCCTGCGCTAGCCGACCACCGCTACCCAGCCTCTTGCTAGCCAACGTGCGGTCTCTGGAAAACAAAATGGATGAGCTAAGAGCCAGGATTACTGCGCAGCAGGAAATAAGAGTGCTGCGCTCTAATTTTACTAACTCCGTGGCAGCGCTCAGCAAATTCCATGATGTCATTAGCGCCTTAGAGATGGCTCATCCCGATGCTGTTTTTATTGCAGCTGGCAACTTTAAATCAGTGCAATTTACAGACTGTACTTCCTAAATACCACCAACACGTGAACATTCCCACCCGTGAGAAGAACGTATTGGATCATGTTTATAGCAACATACGCAGTGCATGCAGGGCTGCACCCCACCCCCACTTCGGACAATTGGACCACATCTCTATGTTCCTATACCCAGCCTACAGACAAAGGCTGAAACAAACAAACCCTATCATTAAGCAAGTTAAACTTTGGACCCCAGAGACTGAGAGCACCCTGCAGGACTGTTTTGCTCAGACAGACTGGGATGTGTTTAGGGTTACAGACAATGTAGAGGACTCTTCTATCAGCATACAGGACTATGCCGAGTATGTGACTGGGTACATTAGCACCTGTATTGACAACACCATGCCCACAATACCAGTCAGGAAGTTCCTCAACCAGAAGCCCTGGATAAACAGTAAGATACACCACATGCTGCGTGCCCGCTCTCTTGCATTTAGATCAGGCACTGAGACAGAGTACAAAGCTGCGAAGTATAGACTAAGAAAAGCCATCACAGCAGCCAAGAGGCAGTACAGAGAGAAGCTGGAGGGCTTCTATTCTACTGCTGACTCTGGGTGTATGTGGCAGGGCCTACAGCACATCACAAACTACAGGACCACCACCAGCACAATCAGCTCCACAGACAGTCTGCCGGATGATCTCAACACTTTCTACACCCGCTTTGAGACATCCACACCTGGACCACCCAACCCCCCCCCCCCCCACCAATGGTCTCTTCAGGTCAGGTACACAAAGCACTAAGGAAGATCAAACCCCATAAGGCAGCAGGACAAGACATCATCCCTGGGCGGGCTCTCATAGCATGTGCCAACGAGCTGGCTGATGCTCTCTGCTCCATCTTCAACCTTTCCCTCAGTCAGAGCATTGTTCCTTCCTGTTTTAAGACTACAATCATCATCCTCTTTGCTAAAAAAAAAAGCCCACCCACCTGCCTGAATGACTACAGGCCGATAGCACTCACTCCAATCATTATGAAGTGTTTTGAGTATTTTATAGACTCTTCTGTTCTTTTTTATTTTATTATTCTATTTTTACTCTGTAGCACTTTGGGATTGCTAAAATATAAAGTGCAATATAAATAAAATTTATTATTATTTTATTATTATTTTGAGAGAGTGGTGCTGGCCCACATTCAGAGCAGCATACCAGACACTCTGGACCACCTGCAGTATGCCTACCGGCCCAACAGGTCCACCTCAGGTGCCATTGCGGCCGCACTACATTATTCCCTCTCCCATCTGGAGAACAAAGACTTTGTTGAATACAGCTCCGCCTTTAACATGGTTATCCCCCATAAACTCACCCATAAACTGTCTGCACTTGGACTGCACCCCACCCTCTGTGACTAGCTCCTAGACGTTCTGACTGGCAGGCCCCAGTCTGTCAGGATTGGTAATAGGATTTCTGCCACCATTATCACAAACACAGGCACCTCAAAGGGATGCGTCCTCAGCCCCATCCTCTACACCCTGTTCACCCACAACTGTGTCGCCTCCCACAAAGATAATATCATCCTAAAGTTCGCAGATGACACCGCAGTGATAGGATGCATCACTGGTGGGGATGAGGCAGCCTACAGGAGGGAGGTGAACAGTCTGGGGTCATGGTGCGAGGACGACAACCTCACCCTCAACACAGACAAGACAAAGGACATGAGGAAGGAGAGGAGACCTCACTGGCCACTGTTCATCCGAGGTCTTGAAGTGGAGAGGGTGAGCAGCATTAAATAACTGGGCGTCTACATCAGTGAGGACCTCACTTGGATACTTAACACCACACAGCTGGTCAAGAGGGCTCAGCAGTGGCTGTACTTTCTGAGGAGGCTGAGGAAGTTTGGTATATCGACTAAGATCCTCTGCAACTTTTACAGCTGTATTGTTGAGAGCATCTTGACCAGCTGCATCACTGTGTGGTACAGCAACACTACTGCTATGGATCGCAAACGCCTGCAGAGAGTGGTAAAGACTGCTGAGATCATCACCAGGACCTCACCGCCCTCTCTGCAGAGCATCTACAACTGCAGAGTCCGCAGGAGAACTGCCTTGATCCTCAGGAATCCCACCCACCCCCAACACAAACTATTCACACTTCTACCCTAACCTGCTGCACATCTTTCCCAGCTCAGTCCCTCGGTCTGAACCCCTCATACAACTCTTCATACACCTTCACTTTAGCCTTTGCCACCTCTCTCTTCACCTTAAAACTTATCTCCTTGTACTCTTGTCTACTTTCTGCATCTCTCTGACAATCCCACTTCTTCTTCGCCATCCTCTTCTTCTGTATACTAGCCTGTACATTCCCATTCCACCACCAGGTTTCCTTTTCCTCCTTTCTCTGTGCAGATGGCACACCAAGCACCCTTCTAGCTGTCACTCTTATTACTTCTGCTGCAGTTGTCTAGCTGTCTGGCAACTCTTCACTGCCATCCAGTGCCTGTCTTACCTCCTCCCTAAACTCAACCTTGCAGTCTTCTTTTTTCAACTTCAACCATTTGATCCCTAGTTCTGCCCTCACTCTCCCCCTCTTCTTTTGATCTCCAAAATCATCCTACAGACCACCATCCTATGTTGCCTAACTACACTTTCCCCTGCCACCACTTTGCAGTCTTCAATCTCCTTCAGATTGACTTTTCTGCATAGGATATAATCTACCTGTGTACATCTTCCTCTACTCTTGTACATCACCCTATGTTCCTCCCTCTTCTTAAAATACTTATTCACCACAGCCATGACCATCCTTTTCACAAAATCCACTATCATCTGACCTTCTTCATTCCTCTCCTTGACACCATACCTACCCATCACCTCCCTGTCTCCTCTGTTTCCTTCACCAACATGTCCACTGAAATCCGCTCCAATCTCCACTTTCTGTCCCTTGGGTACACTGTCCATCACTTCATCCAACTCACTCCAGAAATCATCTTTTTCATCCATCGCACAACCAACTTGCGGGGCATATGCACTAACAACATTCAACATCACACCTCCAATTTGCAGCTTCATAACCATTACTCTGTCTGACACTCTTTTCACCTTCAAAACACTCTTTTTGACATATTATTCCTTCAGAATAATCCCTACCTCATTTCTCCTCCCATTCACACCATGAATGAATAATTTGAATCCACCTCCGATCCACCTGGCCTTACTCCCCTTCCGTTTAGTCTCTTGCACATACAATATATTAACCTTCCTTCTCTGCATTACATCTGCTAACTCTCTCCCCTCACCAATCATACTTGCAACATTCAAAGTTCCTACCCTCAGTTCCACTCTCTTTATCTTTCTCCTCTTGCCTTTGGACACCTCTCCCCCCTGTTCTTCTCCTTCTTCAGCTTTGGCCAACAGTAGCCCAATTTCCACCAGCACCCTGTTGGCTAACAGTACTGATGGCGGTCGTTGTTAACCCGGGCCTTGACCAATCCATTATGGAAATTTGCATTGTTGTCTACATATCAATCTGGCAAAATTTTACACTGGATGCCCTTCCTGAAGTAACCCTTCCCATTTATCCAGGCTTGCATCTTTGTGGCTGACAGAATAAAACTGAATAATAAAAAAAAAATGTGTTTACTTTTACAAGTAGGTAAAATTTACACCAGTTGTTACAGACTCAAATCAAATGTATGTTTCTATTATATTATAGTAATAATAATAGCATCTCACTACTCAAAAAGCGGAGTGCCCAAACTCGAACCAGGAACCTTTTTGGTTATAAGGCAGCAGTTCTTACCTCTGCACCATCCAAGAAGACATATCAATTTTCTGTCGATTGACATTTAAGCTTGGGTTTTAACTCATTGACAGCAACATATAAATTGAATTTTTTTTTTTTTTTAATTACTTTGGCTATATTCTTGAATAAAAGCGCACGTGTTTATTTGATATTTGGACTAAAGTCTTCATACATTCTAAACTTCATGTCATTATTAGTATAACATGGAAAAATCTTCTGCTTTAGGTATGTGTTCAGCATTTTTTGCCTCGCATTTCCTTTCATCCTACACTTACACAGATGGTTGTAGACACAGAACATTCATGAAATGCATGTGTTCCAAATAAAGATATATTATTTACCCTAAACAACTCCGGGCACCTCACACGCAGATAAAGAGCCTTGAGCTGGGAGAACTTTTTGCCCAAGTTAACCTGCTGTCCCATTTCCCCACCGTTGCAGCTCGCTTGCTGCTTATGCTGATTGACACATTTGCAAAACAAAAGATGCTGATGAGGAGAAGTGCGAAGGAATTTAAGATGGCCCGGATTACGAGTTTTTTCATAGGCTTCAGGGATTCTAGTGTTAAATGGTATTGTAGATCACGTTTACGGCTATCAACAGATGCCATTCAGCTTTAAATATTTATAAACGGCAATTTATATTTATTAATGGCAATAAAGAATGATAATATAATTATGAAACACATTCTTCAACTTTGAAGTGCTGTTAATTGGGCTATACAATAAAGATAAATTGCTAAGTGATGCCATGGCCACAAACATTCCCATTTACATATTTTACTGTGGTAACTATTGATGGTCACACAAGAACCTGCGGTGTCTGGTTCAGAACCAGCTCCTTACAGTGTGACCTAACAGGAGGACTCCCATGCTCATTCAGGCAAGGACTAATTCTAAGTTCTACAAGGCAGAGTGCTTACTGGTGACATCAGCAAAGGTCTTTCTCATTTAGCTCCCACCTTTCTGTGCAGCACCACCGCTCATTAAATATTTTATTGGTTACTAACAAGTAGTGTTGATCAGCAAATCTGCTGTGTTCACCATTGTTCGTCAAATTATTTACTTTTAATTTGTCAGGTTTACAATTTTTTTTTCCCCCATTTCAGCACGACATATCCTGTAGCTGTAACAGCCAACACTGGTAGGACCACTCCCTGGGTATATAATGCTGATCATTTGCATTACAGACCCTGTAGGTTGAATTATCTGTGCTTATAGCACAATGTGCAGGTCCATCTTCAAGTTCCACATCAATATAGGAGAAGGAGCTGAATGCCCTATCTATGCATAATAATTAGCATGTGGTGCCACAAGAGTTAAAACTAACTTTGAAGGACACCCTCCCCCAAACAGAGGAGACTCTATGAAATAATAAAAATAATGAAAGATTCATTAATATTTACAAGGCGCTTTGCTTCTATCTTTTTGATAGAATAAAAAGTGCAAAACGTCAGCACAGACAGTTTAGAAAGCCTTCAGTGCAACTTCAAAAAATAGAATAAGCCAGTAGTTTCAATAAAAACGCCACTTTGAATTTTCTGCCTTTAAAAGACAAGCATATTTTTTCTGACTTTTTACGATATCAGCATTACACTTTGTTTTGATGAAGTATATGATTGCATGTCTCCGATTTTGTTCTTCTTTCTTTTTTGATTTCACTGAGGCATGATGGTACTACAGCAGTTGGCACTGCTGCCACATAGCTCAGGTGACCTTTTTGGTCACAATAATACATATACAGCATAAATAACAAGTTATCTCTGCTTGTGAAGTTGTAATGTATTATAATAAAGTGTTATAATTTTAAAATGTTAATTGTGTCAATTGCGAGTATCCAAAGTGTTTGGCTAAACCGCTGCATAGAGTAGGTCCACCTACTTTTTTAGTTGCAGCTGACGTCTTTGAATTGCAAGCCATCAACAGGATTTGTGAGTAGCTGTGCAGATGGTTTTAAATAGGCCCGACATTATCAAATACTAGACAGTGAAACCAGCTGACTGAGAAATGTTAAAAACCATTAAGCAAATATAAGTTGTTACCAGGACCAAGATGTTAAACCATAACTCAAGTTGATAAATGTAACTCTATGAGTCATTAACCAGAAAGATTGTTCACCGATGTGCAGGTTGATTTGAGTGCCACATCAGTATAAGAGAAGGAGGTGCATGCCTTATGCATGAATAATAATTAGCCACATGTAGATAAAAAACAAACTTTGAAAGAGCCTGACCTCCACCCCCGCCCACAAACACAGGAGATTCTAAGAAAAAATAATAATAACAGAAGGTTTAATATTATTTATAAATAGAAGAAAAAGTGCAAAGCATTAGCACAGACAGTTTACTGAGCCTTCAGCGTGACTTCAAAAAATAGAATGAGCCGGTGGCTTCAATCATGACACGCCACTTTGAATTTTTTGCCTTTAAAAGACCTACATTTTTTCTGACATTTGACTGTGATTCTGACATTTCCCCTTTGTTTTGTTGAAATCTATGATTGCATGTCTCTGACTGCCTTCTTTCTTCTTTGATAGAAAATCAAGGAAGGCACAGTGGTTGGCACTGCTGTTGCACAATTCAGGTCACCTTTTTGGCCACAATAATTGGTCCAGTAAATTGGACACAAGCTTCCCTAGCACTCAGGGAAACTTTAAAGATGACTGCACCATTATAAATCCAGTCAAATCTAGTTCAGTTAGTCCTTCCTCATTGACTTTAATGCAGTTCGGCAAGTTTGGCGAATATTAACGTTTCTGTAATTTTGGGGAACTTATGCCAAAGCAAACTCAGCAATGTTTGCACATCACTAGTAACTACCCTGGTTTCAACTGTTCTGAAAAATTGCAAATTCTATAATGTCTATGTTTTGTCTGGCCCCCTACCCTGGGTTCTAGGTTTTTTCCACCTATTCTGAAGACTAATAAACTCAATAATAACTATCTAATAACCAAAGTTAACATGATATTAAAATACATAACAAAAGTGCCCAAAACTTGCACTGTGCAGTCTATAATTATATGACAGAGTAATCTGTTTTAGAAGGAATACCAATTTGTGATTATTTTTCAATAAAAAAAAAGAAGTAGGGGATGGCATAAGGCCAGAGGCAACATTAAGATGATTTAGCTTGATCAATAAGCTGAAAAGGCCATTAATTAAGGAAGAAATGTCCAGCAGTTTAGTTTAAAAGAATAGGGACCAACATAAACTTGCTTATGGATAGGAAACTATAGGTGTACAGTAATCCCTCCTCCATCGCGGGGGTTGCGTTCCAGAGCCACCCGCGAAATAAGAAAATCCGCGAAGTAGAAACCATATGTTTATATGGTTATTTTTATATTGTCATGCTTGGGTCACAGATTTGCGCAGAAACACAGGAGGTTGTAGAGAGACAGGAACGTTATTCAAACACTGCAAACAAACATATGTCTCTTTTTCAAAAGTTTAAACTGTGCTCCATGACAAGACAGAGATGACAGTTCTGTCTCACAATTAAAAGAATGCAAACATATCTCCCTCTTCAAAGGAGTGCCCGTCAGGAGCAGAGACTGTCATAAAGACAGAGGAGAGCAAACAAATCAATAGGGTTGTTTGGCTTTTAAGTATGCGAAGCACCGCGGCACAAAGCTGTTGAAGGCAGCAGCTCACACCCCCTCCGTCAGGAGCAGGGAGGAGAGAGAGAGAGAGAGAGGACAGAGAAAAACAAACATGCAAAAATCAATACGTGCCCTTCGAGCTTTTAAGTATGCGAAGCACCGTGCAGCATGTCGCTTCACTAAGCAGCTGCACACAGAAGGTAGCAACGTGAAGATAATCTTTCAGCATTTTTAGATGAGCGTCCGTATCGTCTAGGTGTGCGAACAGCCCCCCTGCTCACACCCCCTACGTCAGGATCAGAGAAAGCGCAAGAGAGAAAGAGAAAAGTAAGTTAGGTAGCTTCTCAGCCATCTGCCAATAGCGTCCCTTGTATGAAATCAACTGGGCAAACCAACTGAGGAAGCATGTACCAGAAATTAAAAGACCCATTGTCCTCAGAAATCTGCGAACCAGCAAAAAATCCGCGATATATATTTAAATATGCTTACATATAAAATCCGCGATAGAGTGAAGCCGCGAAAGGCGAAGCGCGATATAGCGAGGGATCACTGTACTGACTTTTCAAGCACTCTGGTGTGCTATACTAAATGTCAGTATATGTTTCAGTGGGCCCTGAGAGGGACTTACAGCCTGTTTTTAGCTCTTTCCTATTGGTGCTACCCCGAATTAGGTTAAGCAGATCTAATAATGAGATGAAATTTAGAATACAGATGGAAAATTAAGATATTTTAAAAAGTCCTTATTCTAAAAAACACTTAATAGTTTTAAACATGAAAAACAAATAAAAACTACTTAAAATTAATCAAAACATATCTATGAAATATTTACCATCATGCCAATGCCAGCAGTTGCTTGAGCAACAGCTCTCAAGCCATCTGACAAGTTCTCAGTTAAAGCATGCCCCACCAGAGTAGCATCAGAGGACAGACGATTAATAAGCTCTCCAGTACTGGTTTTGTCAAAAAATCCCAACTCCTGCCTCAAAATTGAGGTAAAAAGGGAATGTCGCAAATTTCTCACTATCTCTTGCCCTGGAAAAATTCATTGAAAAATAGTTCAGATTTCTGTTGACATTCAGCATCCTGTTTATAAATTAGATGATATTAAGGAAGAATGAATAATTAAAATCAACCTTTTACACACAGGCAGTTTAAAAAACAATAAAAAGTATTTTTTTTAAAAAACATTCTATTACTTTAACAAAAATATAAATTTGAAAACTTCTCAATTCTCAGTAAATAGTTCAAGCATGTACATTAAATATGAAAAGCCTTTGAAAGGGCTAAATCCCAATATCAGAGCTTCTAAATCCCTCTTGATTGCTTTTCTTGGTGTTTTTTGGAACAAAAACATTTAAGATAAGAATATCTCTTATCTGTCAAGTAACATATTTGATATATCTTTCTTAATCATCAGACAACCTATATACTATACCTGAAATCTGCATAAGGTAGACCCGGATAGCATTAGCAATGGCTCCACACAGAAAAACACCTGCCAGTGTTCCACATAATGAGGTCAGAGTGGCATTTATGTCCCCACTTGAACCAACATAGATGGCATCAATAATTTTTCCAAGGTAAAATGGAGCAGCCATAGTAACTGTACTAGAAACAGCCAGGAAGCAAACAGCAGCTGATTGAAAACATAAAAATAGTAAAAGATCATCACTATACATAAATAATAGTTGGGAGGCTTTCTTTCCTTTCTCTATCTTTGAGCATTATTATTGGTCAGTAGTAAACATTAAATTGCTAATGTATTCTTCCTCTACATATACATTTTATTTCTAGCCTTCATCTAATGTACATTAACCATGTATAAATCTTCATCAGTTTAGCTGACAGCATACAGTATATTTATATTTAGTAAGGCATAGTGGATTGGGCATTGGACTAGTTGTAAAAAACATATCAGCAGCTGTACTGAATGCTGATCTTATAAGTAACCTTTGATAAAGGCATAATCAAATATACAATAACAATACTAATAGAAAAATGTAAAACCCAACACAAAGCAAATCCAGGCAAAGAGCAAACATACATATTTTACTTTTTTCATTGTGATGTGCCAACAAAATTCTAAGAATTATCATTTTTCTCTGTAAACCATCACATTAAAAGGCAAGCTTGGAAAAATAAAATTAAAATCAAAAACCAAGCTGAAAGTTTGGAAATAGCTATTAAATGGGTAATACAGCTTAGTAAAACAATACACACTCTATAGCAGTGCTAGAAAAAGTCCAAAGCAGATCTACTAGGCTGATTCCAGGACTACAGAGAATGAGTTCTGAGGAAAGATTAAAAGAGATTAACCTTTTCAGTTTAAGGAAACAGAGATTAAGAGGTGACATTACTGAAGTGTTTAAAATGAACTTAGTACAGTGGATTTGAGGATGTTACTTTAAAATGAGTTCCTATTAACAAGGGGCCACAGCTGCAAAACTGTTCATTGTAAATTTTACTGCTACAAATGTTTGTTATGCTCCATCTGTTGGAATGACAAGTGCAATGAATTATTACATGCATTACAAAATGCTTTCCAATAAATGGTGCATTGCAAACATTAACTCTGAGGTCTACTTTCAACCAGTCTGAGAAGGGTAGCAAAGCTAGTGTGTGTGTTTTTATAGCTATAGTCATATGAAAAAGTTTGGGAACCCCTCTTAATTCTTTGGATTTTTGTTTATTATTGGCTGAGCTTTCAAAGTAGCAACTTCCTTTTAATATATGACATGCCTTATGGAAACAGTAGTATTTCAGCACTGACATTAAGTTTATTGGATTAACAGAAAATATGCAATATGGATCATAACAAAAATTAGACAGATGCATAAACTTTGGGCGCCCCAACAGAGATATTACATCAATACTTAGTTGAGCCTTCTTTTGCAAATATAACAGCCTCTAGACACCTCCTATAGCCTTTGACGAGTGTCTGGATTGTGAATGGAGGTATTTTTGACCATTCTTCCATACAAAATCTCTCCAGTTCAGTTAAATTTGATGGCTGCTGAGCATGGACAGCCTGCTTCAAATCATCCCATAGATTTTTGATGATATTCAAGTCAGGGGACTGTGACGGCCATTCCAGAACCTTATACTTCTTCCTCTGCATGAATGCCTTTGTAGATTTCTGTAGATTGCTTTGGGTCATTGTCTTATTGGAATATTCAGCCCAACTTCTACTTTGTGACTGATGCTTGGACATTATCCTGAAGAATTTGTTGATATTGGGTTGAATTCATCCGACCCTCGACTTTAACAAGGGCCCCAGTCCCTGAGCTAGCCACACAGCCCCACAGCATGATGGAACCTCCACCAAATTTGACAGTAGGTAGCAGGTGTTTTTCTTAGAAATCGGTATTTTTCTTCCACCATACAAAGCGCTTTTTGTAGCCTTCCACCAAACCATGATACTGAACAATCTTTCAGATCTTTTGAGAGTTGCCTTGAGGATCCCATGCTATCACTCTTCAGAGGAGTGTCAAAGGGAAGCACAACTTGCAAATGACCACCTTACTGTAAATACCTTTTCTCATGATTGGACACACCTGTCCATGAAGTTCAAGGCTTAACGAGCTAATCCAGCCAATTGGGTGTTGAAAGTAATCAGTACTGAGCAGTTACATGCATTCAAATCAGCAAAATTACAAGGGTATCCAAATTTTTTGCATGGCCAGTTTTTCACATTTGATTTAATTTCATACAACTAAATACTGCTTCACTAAAAATCTTTGTTCGGAAAACACCCCAGTACTCAGATGTTCCTAGGAAATGAAAGACATACCACTGTTATCTTTTTGTTGAAAGTAGAATAAACTATTATGCAGGCTGAGAGGGGTTCCCAAACTTTTTCATATGACTGTAGATCCATAAAGGGAGCAAATGAGTCACATATCCTAAAATAGTTTTTAATTCCTAAGATTTCAACAACCTGCCAGGTATCATCATCACAGGAAAATGATTAGATATACAGGAATCAAAGGCAATATATATCTGGTGAAGGTTGGGAATGGGGGGGGGAGGGATGGAGGTTGATTAGTAAGGTGGGGTTCGGAAGATGTTGGTCATAAAGTCTTTTTTATTATTTAGATATTCATCTTTTTAAGGCTGTGTATGCTAGGTTCAAGTCCAAATATCTGTTAATGGAATTTTAATTAGAGAGCCATGATTCAGCCAGTTCTCTGGCACTCTTAGTATTGATTCTGAATTTTACTTTCATAGTGTTCTAGTTAAATGTGTCTGGAGGAACATATACCGTTGGGCATGCACTGCATGGAATGCTGCAAAGTGAGTTTTATGTGTTTGTGGTCGACTTTTTGCTTTTGGTATTGAAAAGGATAGGTTCCTCACCACACATACAACACCCTCCCCTAGGTGTGTCAGAAAGTACAGCAAGCGTCCTCTGTCCAGATCTGGTATCAAGATGGCACACAAATCAGCATACACTTTATGGACTATCCTATCAGATATCTTCCGAACTCCACCTTACTAATCTATCCCCCCAGCCCCTTACAACCTCTCCTTCCATCCCCATTCTTCACCAGCTATATATTGCCTTTGATTCCAGTATGTCTGATCATTTCCTCTAATGATGACACCTGGCAGCTTGTCGAAAGCTTAGGAATAAAAAAACTATTTTAAGATACGTGACTCATTTTCTCCCTTTATGGAATCTATAGCTACAAATACGCAAACCATATCACAGACCTTTGCTTCCTATGTATAGAGAGGGAGAGGGAGAATTGAATTACAGCCGATTCATTTACAGAGAATACACATTTTCAGACAGATGCTGGCTTTAAAGATGCAGGGTCGAATGCAGCTTTGTAAAAGTCTCATATCTTATGGAAACAAAAACCTTCATAGTTGGTAAATTGCCAATATGTTCGGTTCACTCCCTGGCGTTCCCTTTTCTCTGCAGCTTGACGCTTTTGAATTCTTTGAATTCTGAGGAACTCTCGACTGGAGTCAAATGAGTGAACAAGTTCATCATATTTGCTGTGGGAGTTCAAAGGGCTTCAAACTTGTTAATTCAACACTAGAATTACGAAAGCCTATGAAAAAACTCGTAAATCCGTCCCACCTTAAATCCGTTTGCACCTCTCCATCAGCGTCTTTTGTCTTGTAAAAGTATCGATAAGCAGCAAGCAACCTGCTATCACAACCCCCCTCCGCACAAAGTTTTCACAGCTCAAGTCCATTTACCTGCGTGTCAGTTGCTTAGAGTTGTACAAGGGGGCTCCGCCCCCTGCTCGCTTCGCTCGCCTACCCCCGGCGTTTTGAACCCGTGCCCGCTGGGCAGCTACGTGTCCGGATGACGCACGTTTAATACGGAGCGTTTGCCCGTGTCATTGTGGAGTCCCCCACTGGTAATACAGAGCTTCGTCCGTACTATTACGCGGTGCATTTTGGACTACTGCGGACCCCATAGTTTTTCTCGTTTCAGTTTGTATTTTTGGTCAGTTGAGCTCATGTTTTTCAAGCTTTTGAATTCCGGTCTTCATTATCTGTAACCTGCTGTCCATGTGCGTGGCCCCCTTGTTCAACCTGTTTATGACGTTTTACTTTGCTTTCTACTCTGTCTTTAATTTCTGACCTAGCTTTATTCCGGTTTTGTTTCAATGACACTGGGTCCATGGTGATTATATGTAAAGGAGGCAGTCTAATTTTACCCTTTTGACAACTACGTGTAAATTCATTATTTGTATTGCCAGTTGTTTCTTCTGGGAAGTTAAGTGAATGACAATGATTGCAAATGACATTCATTAATCCCAATGAATTTTCCTTAATAGTGGACTCATTATTGAAGGCGTTGTCAGCCAACTGGCGTAAGCATTTAGCAGGTGTCTGGCGTTGATGTCCGCGACGGGCATGTTTTGCTTGTGGCGTTTGACTGACGCGTTGTTGCATGTACATTATTTGTGACGCGCTATTTTGTAGTTTTAATTGATTTGCCACCGCTTTGCGAAATAAGGAGGATCGCACTCACTGTTAATATGTATCCTTTTCTGCAGTTGAACGGTTAATAGTGCTTTATTGTAAGGAGATACACCTATGCTCACACCTATGCTGCCTAGTGTGAAGGTGTTCAGATGACGTATGTTTAATATGGACGTTTCCTTTAGAAATGTGGTTTTGGGTGTCACTTCTTATTGGGGGGGGGGGGGGGGGTTGAGGATTGTTGTTGCGCGAGCGTCTTCTTTCTTTTTGTGTCCCATGGGCTTGACACCTACGCCGACACCCATGCTGCCTAGTGTGAAGGTGTCGACGTTCACTTTAGAATATGTGGCTTTGGGTGTCACTTCTTATGGATGTGTGGGGGGGATTGTTGTTGGGCGAGCGTCTTCTTTCTTTTTGTGTTCCTGTGTCTTGTTTGAATCCCCCTCTTTGTGTGTGTCCCGTCCCTTGCTTGTAGGGTCTGTGGGGTGGTTTTGTGTTCTTTTTTATTGTCTTCCATGGGCTTGTTGAATCCCCCTCTTGGTGTGTGTCCCGTCCCGTGCCTGTAGGGGGGGGGGGGTGGTCGTGCCTTGCCGTTGTGCGCTCGTCTGTTCTTTTTTTTTGTTGTGTTTAGTTTCGTGTGCAATGTGTTTTGTGCTTTGCCCGCAGTTGAGTACTTTTTTATGTGCCTTTTCCTTTTTTTCGGTGCTTGTGTGACTCCTTTTTGTATGTGCTCACTCCTTTTTTCTGTGGTCTTGTCCGCCACTCGCGGCCCCTCATCCGCCTTTGTCGCCCTCTTTTGTCCGCCTTTCTCCGACTCTCGCGGACTCTTTTTACGCCTGCGCCTCTCGCGGACCCTCATCCGCCTCTCTCGCCCTCTTTTGTCCGCCTTTCTCGGCTCCTCAGCCGACTCTCGCGGACTCTTTTTGCGCCTGCGCAGTACGTCTTTTTGCAGCTACGGCCCATGGCCGGATGTGCCTGCGTCCATCATCCGGTTTAGCATTCTCGGTTAGTAATATAGATAGAGTAAATACTAGATCGTTATTTGGAACACATGCATTTCATGTGTGTTCCGTGTCTACAGCAATCTATGTAAACACATTGTTAAAAAATAAACATTTTTCATGTTTTAGTAATAATTGACAAAATGTAGACATGAAGTGTATAATGTGTGAAGCCTGAAGTCCAAATATCAAATAAACACTTTCACAAAAGGTACAAGTATAACAAAACAAGTGCACTTTTATTCAAAAATATAACAGTAGAAAAAGAACCTGCGGTAGGGTGTGACATTGACACGTTTTTAATACGATCGCTTTGGTGGCGCAGTGATAAGAGTTGCTGACTGTTAATCAAAAGGTCATGAGTTCGATCCCGTACAACTCCATTTTGAGAAGTGAGCTGCTCTTATTCTTACTATTTTAGAATAAAAACATAAACATTTGATTCGAGTCCTAACAGCCAGTGTAAATTTATGGTACTTGTAAAGGTTAGCGTTTTTTTTTTTTTTAATTCAGTTTTATTCTCCTAGTCACGTTCACACTCCCCCCCAATGTGACACTGCTGTTTTCACATAAAGACGCGCTATAGCAGATGTGAACTCAGATGATGATGAGGGTCCTACATCGGAGAAAGAATGCACGTCGCACTTTTGCCGTCACTGTAATTTGTATATGTACACAGGAATCTCTGCAGTCTTCTTGTGACTTTACGCTGTTGGAAGATAAGTAAATAAATCAATAAATAAATTTCTTTCTTTCAATGGTACGAGAATGTAGTCAGACTTGTTTTTTGGGCACATACACCGTCCAGATCTAAACACTAGTGTGGAGAGTCGCTTGTGTACTGAAGAGCTTTTTTAATACATAGCTGCAGATGGAAGCTGCCGTCGCTGTACTTTCTATATAAAAGCCAGATCAAATGTCATTTACCTATTTACCTTGATTTATTTACTTATCTTCCAACAGCGTAAAGTCACAAGAAGACTGCAGAGATTCCTGTGTACATATACAAATTACAGTGACGGCAAAAGTGCGACGTGCATTCTTTCTCCGATGTAGGACCCTCGCCATCATCTGCGTTCACCTCTGTTATAGCGCGTCTTTATGTGAAAACAGCAGTGTCACATTGGGGGGGGGGAGCGTGAACGTGACTGGGAGAATAAAACTGAATAAAAAAAAAAAAAAAAACAACGCTAACTTTTACAAGTACCATAAATTTACACTGGCTGTTACAGACTCGAATCAAATGTATGTTTTTATTCTAAAATAGTAAGAATAAGAGTAGGTCACTTCTCAAAATGGAGTCGTACGGGATCGAACTCATGACCTTTTGATTAACAGTCAGCAACTCTTATCACTGCGTCACCAAAGCGATCGTATTAGAAATGTGTCAATGTCTCACCCTAACGCAGGTTCTTTTTCTGCTGTTATATTTTTGAATAAAAGTGCACTTGTTTTGTTATACTTGTACCTTTACTGAAAGTGTTTATTTGATATTTGGACTTCAGGCTTCACACATTATACGCTT
Organism: Erpetoichthys calabaricus; assembly: GCF_900747795.2. Taxonomy (NCBI): domain Eukaryota; kingdom Metazoa; phylum Chordata; class Cladistia; order Polypteriformes; family Polypteridae; genus Erpetoichthys; species Erpetoichthys calabaricus. The sequence goes on from NC_041396.2 coordinate 122,662,562, forward strand.
CATGCCTACATTTTGTCAATTATTACTAAAACATGAAAAACGTTTATTTTTTTAAAATGTGTTTACATAGATTGTTGTAGACACAGAACAGACATGAAATGCACGTGTTCCAAATAACAATCTAGTATTTACTCTATACAGCTCTAAGCAACTGACACGCAGGTAAACAGACTTGAGCTGAGAAAACTTTGTGTGGTGGTGGGGGAATGTGATAGCAGGCTGCTTGCTGCTTGTCGACACATTTACAAGACAAAAGACACTGACGGAGAGGTGCGAACCCATTTAAGGTGGGTCAGATTTACAAGTTTTTTCATAGGCTTTGGTAATTCTAGTGTTAAGTTCAAAAATAAAACTTGTTTAAAAGTACTATTCTGAGTGTTATTTGTGAAACTCTGAACCCAATATGTGACAACTGGTACCAGGAATGGGGTTGCACAAAAATGGTTCAACAACAACAGTAATATTATGCTGAACGTGTCGTGCTTCGCCTGATCCTGAAGAGAGAGTTCCTATATGTGCAAGGGATATGCTATAAAAAATACTTGCTATCGATGACCAGGAGAGCTTTCTATATACCTTTGGTTGCACTGCCACGATGATGTGCTGGGACAGAAGAAATTGAGCCACTGTCCTTGCCACTTTGCTAACTGGTGACGCTCAGCAGGCTGTAGAGAATATTTCCCTCATCAAGATGGATGACTATGATTTTCTGAAGGTGCAAATTCTTCTTCGTACCACTTCGAGTTCTCTAGTTAAGGGATTTAAGTTCAGAGTTTGGCAAATTAACTTACTGTCTGATAAGAGCTCAAGCTCAGGAGTTTTTTAATTTCATGCAAAGCTGATTTTGCAATGATCCGTTGGAATACATAGTAGAGAAACTTGCTATAGATTGGATGCTGAATTGAATAAGCGAAGAGCTCCATAAATAGATGCTTAGAAGTGATGTGTGGTCTTTGATAGATTTAGTAATAAGAGATGGAGTGTGCAAAGGCTACTACTCTGAGAGACTATCCTAGACTGGCTAACCTAGGCTGGTACCTGATCCAAAACTACCATCATGCCCTCATTCAGCTCCCTGAGGAGTAAACTATGCTTGATGCAAGTTTATACCAGAGCCTCGCCCTCAAACTACAGCTCAGAGCAACCAAAGCTATGCTCGTCACCTGGTTATTCTGAATTCTCTCCCTCTTTGCATTACTAGACTCGGGCAGTGACCACTGCAGGATCCAGCGAGAACTGCTACAAAAGCCCAGTTGTAAAAGGTTGGAGCAAGCAGATATTTGCTGTGTCCATGGTGATGTTAAACAATACGAGACTGTACTACTTCCTGTGAAATATAGGGGGAAAACATACAGGGTTTGGACGGCAAATGTGGACCCTTGTCCCTTCCAATGCTAATCAGGAAACTAAACAGTCTTTTCCCTCAGATGCATAAAATGTGTAGAGGGAACTTTTTTCCACTTCTCCAAAGACTTAAAATGTGGAAGAAGGCATGCTCGTATTGTTGCTGAAGTTGGTCCGGAAGTTAATTTAGAAATTTAACTAGATTTAAGTAGTGAAAATAAACAACAGAACAGATTGCTACCCCAGATTTAGATGAACTATTCTTAGAATCCTCAGAACAAATGCCTAGACCTGACCTGATGGCGATGTCCCTTCTACCTCCTCTGACAATAACAAAGGGTCACCAATTTATAGTGCACAAAATATTACAGAATCTGAGTATGTGAGATTACAAAAGTAAGACACGAAGTGTAGAATTTGCTTTCAAACAGGCTTGATTGAAAGATGCTGAATACTATAAAGATCAGAATGCTCACAATTTTAAAATTCCACATTTATATTAAAAAGGATTCTTAAACTATGTGATAACTGACCACATTGCTATTGATTCTGTAGGACAGCTACAGCAGCTGTTATAAAGTTCTGAATGGTGACTGTTCTACTCCTTGTGAACTAACACGTTAAGTGGCTATCTCATCTTTGAAAAAGTAAGAGAATGTATTTAAAAGCATATTTATTAGGTAAATGTGGCTAATGATGTAGAAAAATTTTGTAAATCTTGTCTTGAATGCCAAACAGTTTCAGCATACCCACCTCCTTGCATTCCCCTTGTGCCAATGCCAATTTTAGGTGTGTCTTCTGAAAGAGCTGAAGTGGATGCTGTTGAACCATTGCCCAAGAGTAAAAATTATTTCAAGTTTAAACTAAAAAATCAGGTCATTTAATTTAACAGCTCAACAACGTCCTGGTGCACAAGTTAACACAGATGTCCTGTCCTGGCACATGGTGCCACTGTTACAGAGTTAATTAAACTAGTAAACAAAGCTGAGGGAAAGGATATGAGCAACTGGATTGCATTTCTCATTTTAGAGCTACTCAGTTAACAGAGAAAACATACTTATAGATAAATACTGGTTTTAAAGATGTAGGATTGAAACAAGTTAACACAGATGTCCTGTCCTGGCACATGGTGCCACTGTTACAGAGTTAATTAAACTAGTAAACAAAGCTGAGGGAAAGGATATGAGCAACTGGATTGCATTTCTCATTTTAGAGCTACTCAGTTAACAGAGAAAACACACTTATAGATAAATACTGGTTTTAAAGATGTAGGATTGAATGCAGTTTTGCATGCATCTTTGCACAAATCCTATATTTCATGATAACAAAAATCTTTATGGCTAGTTAAATGTCAAGACATTCAGTTTAATCCCTGGCAGGTATTTCCTTCTTACAAACTGTGGATGCTTGTGGTCCCTCAACTTGCAGTTTGATGGCATTGACAAAGTCAAGTTAAGTTGGGGAGCACGCACTGGTGCAGTATGTTGCCACACCCACTACACGACGAAACAACTCAGGATCCCAGTTGGCAACACCCCAGGCAGACAGTCCCACTCTCCGGAAATGACCCTCTATCTGCCGTAGCCATGTGTTATGTGGGCGACCCCTTGGCCTGGTCCAGCCACTTGTGTCCTCAACAATAAGGATCTTACGAGCTGGATCACCCTCTGGGAAACGCGCCACATGGCCGTAGTGCCATAACTGACACTTCCTCACAATGCAGGTAATGTGTCTCATTCGGGACTCCATGAGCAACCACTCATTCGACACAAAGTCAAACCAACAGTACCCAAGGATTTTCCAGAGAGATACAGTACCAAAGGGGTCCAGTCTTCGTCTCAGGTCTCACAACCATATAGCAAGACAGGAACCACCAAGACTCTAAAGATTCTGACCTTCATCCTTTTGCACAGATATTGGGAGCGCAACACACACCCCTTTCCAGCGACCTCATGACCCCCCATGCTCTCCCAATCCGTCTGACTTCATAGGAAGAGTCACCAGAGACATGAATGTCACTGCCAAGGTAAGTAAACCTCTCGACAAGGTTGACACTCTCTCCACAGACAGACACACTGCTGATGGCTGTGCCCAAGAGGTCATTAAAGGACTGGATCTTGATTTTTATCCAGGACACTCGCAAGTCCAGACACTCAGACTCCTCGCTTAGTCTCTCAAGCGCCCCGATCAGAGCCTACATTGACTCCGCGAAGATCACAGCATCATTAGCAAGTCAAGATCCGTGAATCTTTCTTCACCAACAGATGCCCCACAGCCGCTGGACCCCATGACTTTGCCCAACAACCAGTCCATACAAGCACTGAACAGAGTAGGAGCAAGAACACACCCCTGACAAACCCCAGAATCAACTGGGAAAAATACAGAGGTTCTGCCTCCACTCTGCACAGCACTGACAGTACCAGTGTACAGGCAGGCCATGATATCCAGCATCCTCGAGGGATCCCGCGAACCCTCAAGATGTCCCACAGGGCAGCTCGAACAACTGAGTCGAATGCTTTATGAAAAGCGACAAAGGCTGCAAAGAAACTCTGCCAATATTCACGTTTGCGCCCCATGAGAACCCTCAGTGCCAGGATGCGGTCGATGGTAGACTTCTTAGGCATAAAACCAGACTGTTCCGGTCGATGGTAGGTGAGAAACTGATCACGGATCCTATTGAGGACGACCCTAGCAAGGACGTTACCTGGCACCGAGAGCAGTGTTATCCCCCTGTAGCTGCTGCAATCCAGGCAATCACCCTTCCATTTCCAGATAGGAACGACAAGTCACGTTTTCTAGTCAGTTGGGATGATGCCTGTCTCCCAGATGGAAGCAAAGATTGCTTTCAATGCCAGGAGGTATGCCTTCTCCAGGCTGGTGGTAAGGCTGTCCTCCTCCTGACAAAGTTGCATTTTAATTTTTGTAATTCTGAGGAGATTCTTCTTGCTGTTACCATAGGGGTTGTAGGTTTTACAGGGATGGGTTGCTAGCCCAATGCCCAACCCTTCCGCTTTCGCATCCAGGATTGGGACTGGCTATGGAAACAGCAAGAAGAATCTCATGTATTTCTGATCAACCAGGCAGGAACTTGGTTTCGAGTCATATGACAGTGCTGGAGCAAACATGCATCGGTGTCTGATGTCCAAAGTTAACTTTCTCAGTCAAGAATATCACAAGAACTGGGACATGAAATGTGCAAGCACTGTATCAGACTGGAAGACTCACCCAACTCCTACGGGTCTTCAATGATTACAGGCTCAAACATCCTTGGTGTAAGCGAAGTCAGTTGGACAGAGAGTGGACAAATCAACAGCAGTGGCAAGACCATCCTGCATGTAGGCAATGAAGAACGGCATGAACATGGAATCGACCTTATCCTGGGTCAACAATCAACAAAGGCACTAATTGGATGGGAAGCAATAAGTGATCACATAATCACAGCCCACTTTGCCCATGGCAACGCCAAAGTAACCATCGTACAAGCTTATGCACTAACAACGCAGCAAAGGACTAATTCTATGAGCTTCTCAAAGACATCTTTGACAGCATTCTTAACTAAAACCTGAAGATTCTAATCAGAGACTGGGCGGCCACTGACAAGAACTGGAAAACGTACTTGGAGTCCATGCATCCTCATCTCTGCTTAATGACAATGGCAAGCAACTGGCAAACACAACAGACTGTGTCTCGGGGACACATATTTCCAACGTCTGCGAATTCACAGACTTCAAAGACCTGGAGGGCGGACATTGGATTGGATCATAACCATGATGGTATTTTCTCATTGTCTGATGTTCACATGACATCTCAGACAAAAGGCTCGTAGTATTGTTCTAAGCCACAGCTTAGCATGACAGTTTATAAGTTCCATGTTGTGAGGGGAGGTGGGGAAAGGGGAAAGAATATTTTTAACTAATGCAGCCTGAATTTAAAATGTAAAAGCTATGAACTATCCCTTCATAGTTAATACATATCCTTCTAACTTAGTAATACTTACACATGAGAAAGCAATAAAGCAATACTTTGGCTGGCAGTATTCTGCCTGGCTGTCTATTTATTAGATGTTCTGGTTTACCTCAGAACATATAAAACAGTTATGAACAGTTAAACCCAAAATAATTCATGATATGCCTATTTTAAAATGAGAGGTGGCATTTTTGCGTCCTCCTTAAATAGCATAAAAGAAAAATAATTTGCGCTAAAACCTATCAAAATGAATTTGTTACATCACAGTGTGCCTGATATTGGTATCATTAATGTTCTCATAAAAGCTGCAGAATAAAGTAGTAGTCACAGTAGTAATATAGCCACATGTACAGAAGCACAGTGTAATTCCTACTTTCATGTCTGACCAACAAGTAATACACCATTACACTTAAGTACTAAGGTAAAGAAGTACAAAAAATTATATAAAAGACTATAAAGAATATTCTACACTTCTGCATTTTGCATGCAATATATGTTTCCTTCAAAGATGTAATTCTTCCTCCAAACTAAACAGTGCCAATAATAGTATTGAAAGTTAAAAAATATGTTTTTTATTCTATAATTTATAATCTTGGAACTGTCCAACACTGATAACGAATGACCACTTTTGTAAGCTATAAGAGTCCATACTCAAAATTAAATGCTTTGTTTGATTTAGATGTTCAATAAATTAAAAATTTTTTGTAAAGAATACATAATAAATTTTAACGTTTTCATAGTCGTATACAGTACACAAAAAAACAAATTTGACAAATGGAAGGAGACCATTTTGTCCATTCAGCTCTTTTTTTTAGGTAATGGCGAAGATTTACCAATACCTCATCCAGATTCTTCTTTTATGTTGTCAAGATTTGTTCTTCAACTACTTGACATTTCTGTCCTGTGTATTACATCCACCCCTGCATGCTTTACATACCTGGACAGTGGTCTCTCTTCAAACTGCTTTTCCCGAGATTTCTTCTATTTTTTTTCCCTTTTGCCCACAAAGATTTTTTTTGGAGGGGGGGGGGGGGAGTTTTTTTCTTGTCTTTTTAGAGAGTCAAGGCTGGGGGGTTGTCAAAACACAGGGATTGTTAAAGACCATTGCAGCACTCTTCGTGTGATTTTGGGCTATACAAAAATAAATTCCATTGTATTGTATGACTCTATAAGTGTTCAAGATTCCCACAACTCCTTGCGTAAAGAAGTTCTAACTGGCTTCAGTACTAAATGCACTTCCCCTTAATTTCCCCTGGCTTCCTTGGGTACACTGTTCACTGTTAAGTTGAAAGAATTTAGCTAGATCTACTTTATCAAAACCTTGAGCATTCTGAAGACCTGGATTAGGTCTCCACGCAATCACCTCTGCTCAAGACTAAACAGTATTATTTACCTGAGCCTGTCAGAGAAGTACATGTTTTTAAGTCTTGGGATGCACTTGATTGATCTTCTCTGCACACCTGCAACTGTATTGTAATGTCATTTTTACAAAGAAATTACCAGAACTGTAAACAAAACTCCAGTTGCAGTCTAACTAGTGCATTAAATAGTCTGGGAATAACATCCTTTGATTCATTTTCAACAGTTTTCACAATATAACCAAATATTGTACTTACTATTTTATTTGTTTCTGCACTTTACTTAGATGATACTATGTCAATGTAAACCCTTTAATCCTTTTCAGAGAAGTCTTCCTTTAGGACAGCGATTCTCATCTTGTATTTATTATTGATGTTTATTTTGCCTACATTAAACTTCACACTTTTCTGCATTAAACTGCAGTTTCTAAGTTCTAAAAACTGTCTGAGCTTTTGCTGCCTCCTCAGTATCTGTTATTTCTCCAATTTTAGTATAATCTGCAAATTTGAGAAATTTAATAACTTAACTGGAATACAGAAGTAAGACCATTGTGGGACTCCACTGATGACCTTGCCTCATGTGGAACTGCAACTAGTGGTACAGCAAAGCTGAGACAGCTGCATGCCGTTGCACAAAACGTTCTGTCACAAGTTATCAGTTAGACTGGTCGATGGCTAAACGGAGCTCTCTATTTAGCTCAGTGGCAGAGCTTGCTGCTTGTAATCCTAATGTTCTGAATTTGTGTTTCAGGTGTGCTCTCGCAAGGAGTATAACTAGTTGTAAGTAATAGTGTCCATTGTAACAGGAGGGCAAGTGCAGTGCAGGATTAGAGAAACAGAGTTTGTTGCAATATGTTGCTGTTGTAATACCATGCCTGCTGTAGCAGAAGTCAGGAGTCCAGCTTGCTTGGCTGTGAGGCTGAACCCTTATTGCTCAGCTTGATAAACTCTTGCTTTTGTTTGGCATCCTTAAATTCACATCTCATGACAATCATCTCAGAAAGAATAACTAGGTCCTCTGAGAGGATGTATCACCCTGAGCAATTCCCTGCTGGTGACAATGCATTTCGTATGAACTGGAGCATCCTCCCATCCTTTTCTTAACCCAAAGTATTCTAATAACAATACTAAAATGGTCTCTCTTATATGCAGTATGCATTGGAGATTAAACTGTACAGAATGCTATCTTCTAGTTCAGAATGTTTGAATTACTATATATTGAACCATTTAAGAATAAATGTTCTAAAATGGGGAGAGGAGTCTTCAGCTCACAACTCAATCCCCATTTGAACACTCTCTCTAGCCATTCATGAGAAAATTTCATGGAAGTCGTTTTTTTAAAGAATATTTTAGCAAAAATACATGTGTTTGGGGCATTATGACTATACGACTAGATATATGACATATAAATTTTTTTCATGCAAGTCAGTTAGCTTACTGAATGCATTTAAGGTATTAGACACAAAAAGAATAATAATTTTATCCAGGCCCCATTAGTGGTACATTAATTATTTTCATCTCTAGTTGCTCTGATTATACCATGAGGAACAGTAACAAGAAACAACTGGTTCTTAAAACTTCTTCAATTTAATTCTAGATTAAAAAGAGAATGATCATAATCACCAGTATAAAAAGTTAACTTTTGTTACATTTCAATTTTTGTTCACATGGTATCTGGCCAAAATTGTAAAGTTAGCCTTGCTGCAACTTAGTAGTTTTTATAAATTTGCTATTTAGGTGGAATTGTAAAATTAGTGGCTCTTAATCAGTTTTTGTAATGATGCCTTTGATTTAAGGTATTGTTTACTGTATACTTGTAAAATAATCAGGTTTTGTTAGTGCATGCTACACTAACATTAAAATTAAAAACAAATAAATATTAAGATATATTTAAACTTGGGTTGACTATTATGTGTATTATATGTATGTTTCTAAGTGCATTTTTATAGTTTATTAATAAAGTAATGGTGGCAACTGCAGCAACAAATAAGAACAAAAGCCAGCCCATCCAAGTAGGAAAAAGGCATACCGATACTTGGGCTACCAATATTTAACGTAAGAGCCATCACAATCCTGCACAGGTGCACCCTAAAAATGGCAGCATCAGCATAGCCGTCTTGTTTTCAGTCTAGAATTGACAGCTGGGAGAGCAAGTCCGTGTTAGAATAGTAAGCCATAAAATCAACCATGAGAAGGAAACTAAATCCAGATCAGCCATGCATGATAGCACAGCACTTTGCTACATTAATATTTTTACTTGTATTGTCACAGTCTGAAAAGCATGAAGTGCTTTTGACTACTGTACTAATGAGTGAATACTGCAGCCTACCAAACTAAAGCTAAAAAACACAGCCCTTCACAAAAATAGGGTTCTCAGTGTATACAAAGTGCTATAATTAAAAAAACAAAGTAAAAAGACACACATTGGCCCTGTCTATACATAAGAAGCTCAGACAGAATTGTCTATAATTGCTTACAAATGCAGTTACTATTTTTTTTTTCCCAGGCTAAGTAGTCTTTTGGTCCTTGAGAGTAGAAGATATAAGGTCACTGTTCATCTCTCTTTTATATAAATTGAAGCATGAGTATACTCATGTTCCACAAATACGTGAGAACTAAATTTAGTAGTTTATTATCTTGAAGTTTTTAATCCTCATTATAAGTTTCATTTAGCAGACATTTTTATTCAATGCAACTTAAAAATTATGTAAAAAAGTTTGGGTGTTTACCAGGAAAATACAAAGTTAACAAATAAGTAAAAAATTTTTTAAAAAAAAAATTTCACAAAAGGGTTTGGACGTAGCTAATTAAAAAATAATAACATACAAATAAAAAAGCAGACCTGACATGGCAGGAGCCAGTCATCAAGGAACAACAGACAGAATTATTAAACTGAATTGGGTTGTTTTTCTCCTTTGCAAATGCAGCAAACGTGTAACAAAGATGGTCTGAATATTTATGCCTCATTGTTTTTGGCATTGTTAATCAAGCCAGCAGCAACGTAAGATGTAAACTGTGTGACACTGTGTGTTGGCTAAGGTGGATAATTGTGCATTGCTGACACTGAAAAGTTGGGATATAAAGAGTACAGTAATAGTAATAAGGAGAAAATCAGAACTATGACTTATTTTCCCCTTGCATTGATGATAAAGTCTTAGCATAAAGCAACAGTCAGTAATGTTAGGTTTAATAGTAAATAAGAGCATGATCAAATACCTAACAATACTAACTGTACCAGAGAAGTGTTTAAAAACTTCCTCAGAATATCTCTGTAGATCAAAACACAAAGCAGTGGAGTAGAAAACAACTGTCCCAAACTATACTGTGAAGGGGGAGTGGCTGTAGGTTTTAGTAATGAAGATAACAAGCTAACCATTCACAATTATGAAAATCAGATTTTGGAAGTGAAGTGTTGAAACAGATCTGCTAAAACACAATAACATGTCTGGAGTAACACAATGCCAAAACAAGTGTGAGGTAAAATAAATTGACTATTTTTTCTTAGGAGACTGTGCTCGTTTAATGTGGGTAATGACACTCTTCACATATTCTATAACTCAGTGTGATTTTATGCGCTGTGTTGTGCTGGGCCAGAAACATCACTCCAACAGTTACCCATGCAATCAACAAGCTGATTAAAGGGGCCGACACACTTCCAGGATGCACTAGCGACGCCGTAAAGGTCGTAGTAAAAGTGGGAATAAAAACAAATTTAAGAGCCATTGTTAACAAAGTTCTATATAAAAATTAACAATTATTTTTGAACACGGAAATACAGGAAGGCAAAAACAGCCTTGTTTCGTTCTTGACATTTTTCAGCTAATACGGCAGTTGGAACTGGATAAACGTGCATAACGCAGCCGCTATCGTTCAAATCAATGTAGTCAGTTTGTGAATTTTCAAAACTAGAGTCCAATTCGTTTTTGAAGGCACTCAGAGCACCTCCCGGTAGCATCCGATGTATATCGGCTCGAGAAAGGACAGTAGTCCATCACATCGGACATTCCCGCACCCTTCCACATCGGGTCAATTTAAGCCCTCCATTTTAACCTTTCACATCTTGAAAAGATGGAACGAAGCTGGCTTATCAGAAAATAAAAACCTATACATGCACACCGCACGCAGACCAAAAACGAACGTTTCCCAAACTTGTTTTAAACTCTTTCCACAAGTGATGGTTATGTCTGGATTTTGGGAATTTGCTCCACACTTACTATAGAATACCGGCATTCCCCCCCCCCCCCCCCCCCATACTAAGCGTCTGCTTACGCACGTACGGATGTGGCACTGCGCACACCTTACCTGTTAGTCGCCAGCGCTCAGGGTGCGCCAGAGACAGGAGTCTTTTGGTATCTTCTGATAATACTCGTTTCGTCTTTCTCTTCGCCTTTACGTCATGGTCACCTTCATCTTCCTTGTTTGTCGAATTCGGTCTATGGCTGTACGACTTGGAGAAGACAAATGAGCAACCAGCCGACTGTACGCCCGTTCTCTTTATCAGAGCTACAGAGGTTTCGTTAGCAATTGCCAAGGGTATCTGACAACGTGACTGATGAAGCCGGGCAAACGGCTTTAAAAAAAACCGCCGAGATGCAAATAAGCATACCGATGGAGATGAAAGACAACTGGTGTGGAGAATTTTCAGAAATTGTGTATCCTTCCGGCAGCCTGCTTTATATATCCATAAACTCATGTTTCCCTCAATAATTTAAAACTCACTGAGAAAAACAGCCGAAGGTCAAATCGCCAGAAGTGACTGCTCTTTTAAAACTGTGCACACTACAATATTCTCAATTTTAACTTTGCTTCTTGTCTTTCTCATCATATCGTATCAATTAATGCCCGCACCCAGGCACTCTAACCGCAGCCAGAGAAAAAAACGAGATAAGGAAAATGATCGAACCAGAAAGCATGCTATCAGTCTCGGAACACAACTTCTGCAACAGAAAAGTCCCTCACGCCCTGGCCCTTGCTTCCATCTGACTGTACCAGTTTACCTTCCCAAAAGCTGGGACACGATAAGGCAGACTGATGGAACAGAGTATATCGATAGCCACTGACTTGTCGGTTGAAACGATCGATTGTACAATCTACTACTTATGTCTGTTGCTGGCTATACATGTAAGTTAGGCCTATGGCCGCTAGATGGCGAACAACTATCAGAAATAACCTCTCCCGATGAGTCTGTCCTACCTCAGATAAGTGCGTGCGGGCGCCTGAGTAGTTGGCGTTTTCGATCCCATGGTTGCGCCTTGCTTGTTTGTTGATTTTTGTATGCCTTTATTTTTATGTCTTTTCAGATGATATACTTCATTTGAGTTTCTGCCTTACAGCAGCCAGGTCAATGTCGGAGTAGTTTGCTTGCTCTTGCCATAAAAGTTAAGTCTTTTCCCCCAAAACGCAGGTGCTTAATTTCTAACATCATACAGTCCTGGGGTGGGTGCCCAAGCCTCATGTCTTTACTACCAGCATTTCCTAAAATAAAATAAAATATTAAAAGTATTAACTGCAGGAGATGTGACTTCATTTAAGAAGTTCCAACATCTGTCCCATTCACTCACTTTTAAAGATCTACATTGTTTCTATGATTTTCACCTCCTATAAATGAAACAACTGTACGTTTTGCAATTTCTATTTTTTGTACAGATTGTCCTCTCATACTGACAACCTGCAACCAGTGTTTGACGTTGAAAAAATACTGCCGGTGTTCACCTTGTTGATTGTGCTAAAAAACAAGGATGAGGCGAGGCATACCCTCAAAGATCCATAGATAGGACATGCACAAGTTGTATCGAAAAACTTGTGGTGACAGCGGGGTCCCCCTTGATGGTGCAAACGGACATATTTGTAGCTGCAAATAAACGTTGCTAATATGGTCCGAACTGACTGTACGCCCGATGTACACATACATTCAATACCAGTCCTCTTGAAGCAAGAACGGGAAATGCCTTTACGGAGCACCAATGCGTACTGGGCCACATCTGGCACGGACTGCAACTGTGATGTACGGTATCTCATCACTACGTACATTGACTCTTAACATTTTGTTTCATTATAAACCTATCACCTTTATATCAATGTACTTATTTTCTTTGTAAATCCTCTCATAATTATTTTCGTTATAGTAGATGATACATAATATAGAAAGGTATTTATTCATAGGTGTGTATATACAGTATATATATATATATATATATATATATATATATATATATATATATATATATAAATAAATGAACTACCAAAATATTAAGACCCTTAACCAGTTCTCTAATTTTACAGAATTTTAAACCCTACAGTGTTGGCGGTCCGATCCTCGGCTACAGAAGCTGGCTCTTGGGACGTGGAATGTCACCTCTCTGAAGGGGAAGGAGCCTGAGCTAGTGCGCAAAGTTGAGAGGTTCCGGCTAGATATAGTCGGACTCACCTCGACGCACAGCTTGGACTCTGGAACCAATCTCCTTGAGAGGGGCTGGACTCTGTACCACTCTGGAGTTGCCCCCGGTGAGAGGCGCCGAGCAGGTGTGGGTATACTTATTGCCCCCCAACTTGGAGCCTGTACATTGGGGTTTACCCCGGTGGACGAGAGGGTAGCCTCCCTTCGCCTTCGAGTGGGGGGACGGGTCCTAACTGTTGTTTGTGCGTATGCACCGAACAGCAGTTCGGAGTACCCACCCTTTTTGGAGTCCCTGGAGGGGGTGCTAGAGGGCATACCTTCTGGGGACTCCCTCGTTCTGCTGGGAGACTTCAATGCTCACGTGGGCAATGACAGTGAGACCTGGAAGGGCGTGATTGGGAGGAATGGCCCCCCCAATCTGAACCCGAGCGGTGTTTTGTTATTGGACTTCTGTGCTCGTCACGGATTGTCCATAACGAACACCATGTTCAAGCATAGGGGTGTTCATATGTGCACTTGGCACCAGGACACCCTAGGCTTCAGTTCGATGATCGACTTTGTGGTCGTGTCGTCGGACTTGTGGCCACATGTCTTGGACACTCGGGTAAAGAGAGGGGCGGAGCTGTCAACTGATCACCACCTGGTGGTGAGTTGGCTTCGATGGTGGGGGAGGATGCCGGTCAGGCGTGGTAGGCCCAAACGTGTTGTGAGGGTCTGCTGGGAACGTCTGGCAGAGCCCCCTGTCAGAAGTAGCTTCAACTCCCACCTCCGGCAGAACTTCGACCACATCCCGAGGGAGGTGGGGGACATTGAGTCCGAATGGGCCATGTTCCGTGCCTCTATTGTTGAGGCAGCTGACCGGAGCTGTGGCCGTAAGGTGGTCGGTGCCTGTCGTGGCGGCAATCCCCGAACCCGTTGGTGGACACCGGCGGTGAAGGATGCCGTCAAGCTGAAGAAGGAGTCCTACAGGACCCTTTTGTCCTGTGGGACCCTGGAGGCAGCTGATAGGTACCGGCAGGCCAAGCGGAATGCGGCTTTGGTGGTTGCTGAGGCAAAAACTCGGGCGTGGGAGGAGTTTGGGGAGGCCATGGAGAACGACTTTCGGACGGCTTCAAGGAGATTCTGGTCCACCATCCGGCATCTCAGGAAGGGGAAGCAGTGCAGTGTCAACACTGTATATGGTGGGGATGGTGCGCTGCTGACCTCGACTCGGGACGTTGTGGGTCGGTGGGGGGAGTACTTCGAAGACCTCCTCAATCCCATTAACATGCCTTCCAATGAGGAAGCAGAGCCTGGGGACTCAGAGGTGGGCTCCCCCATCTCTGGGACTGAGGTCACCGAGGTGGTCAAAAAACTCCTTGGTGGCAGGGCCCTGGGGTTGGATGAGATACTCCCGGAGTTCCTCAAGGCTCTGGATGTTGTAGGACTGTCTTGGTTGACACGCCTCTGCAACATCGCATGGACATCAGGGACAGTGCCTCTGGATTGGCAGACCGGGGTGGTGGTCCCCCTGTTTAAGAAGGGGGATCAGAGGGTGTGTTCCAACTACAGAGGGATCACACTCCTCAGCCTCCCTGGAAAAGTCTATTCAGGGGTCCTGGAGAGGACGGTCCGTCGGATAGTCGAGCCTCGGATTCAGGAGGAACAGTGTGGTTTTCGTCCTGGTCGCGGAACAGTGGACCAGCTCTATACCCTTAGCAGGGTCCTGGAGGGTGCATGGGAGTTTGCCCAACCAGTCTACATGTGTTTTGTGGACTTGGAAAAGGCATTCGACCGTGTCCCTCGGGGAATCCTGTGGGGGGTACTCTGAGAGTATGGGGTACCGGCCCCCCTGATAAGGGCTGTTCGGTCCCTGTACGATCGGTGCCAGAGCTTGGTCCGGCAGTAAGTCAAACCCGTTTCCAGTGAGAGTTGGACTCCGCCAGGGCTGCCCTTTGTCACCGATTCTGTTCATAACTTTTATGGACAGAATTTCTAGGCGCAGCCAGGGCGTTGAGGGGGTCCGGTTTGGTGGGCTCAGGATTGGGTCACTGCTTTTTGCAGATGATGTTGTCCTGTTTGCTTCATCAGGCCGTGATCTTCAGCTCTCTCTGGATTGGTTCGCAGCTGAGTGTGAAGCGGCTGGGATGAGAATCAGCACCTCCAAATCCGAGACCATGGTCCTCAGCCGGAAAAGGGTGGAGTGCCCTCTCAGGGTTGGTAGCGAGATCCTGCCCCAAGTGGAGGAGTTCAAGTATCTCGGGGTCTTGTTCACGAGTGAGGGAAGAATGGAGCGTGAGATCGACAGGCGGATCGGTGCAGCATCCGCAGTAATGCGGGCTCTGCATCGGTCTGTCGTGGTGAAAAAAGGAGCTGAGCCGCAAGGCGAAGCTCTCAATTTACCAGTCGATCTATGTTCCTACCCTCACCTATGGTCATGAGCTATGGGTAGTGACCGAAAGAACGAGATCGCGAATACAAGCGGCTGAAATGAGTTTCCTCCGCAGGGTGTCTGGGCTTTCCCTTAAAGATAGGGTGAGAAGCTCAGTCATCCGGGAGGGGCTCAGAGTAGAGCCACTGCTCCTCCGCATCGAGAGGAGTCAGATGAGGTGGCTCGGGCATCTGATCAGGATGCCTCCTGGACGCCTCCCTGGTGAGGTGTTCCGGGCACGTCTAACCGGGAGGAGGCCCCGGGGAAGACCCAGGACACGCTGGAGGGACTATGTCTCTCGACTGGCCTGGGAACGCCTTGGGATTCTCCCGGAAGAGCTAGAAGAAGTGGCCGGGGAGAGGGAAGTCTGAGCATCTCTGCTCAAGCTGCTGCCCCCGCGACCCGACCTCGGATAAGCGGGAGACAATGGAAGGATGGATGGATGGATAAACCCTACAGTGAAATTTTGTTTTCTGTGATATTTTTATTTTAAAGTACTTCCAAGTTCACAGCTAGTGTTTCCAGCAATCAGGAAATGGCACTGACTCAGTTAATGGAAAGAAGAAAGGCAAGAGTGCAGATAAGTAATTTTGAGATGAAAGTTTTTAATGGAGTACTATAGGACAAGTAGACCAACTACCCAGTTGGTGGTCAGGGATAACTAAATGCATGGGTAGGCTGCATGGGAATTTATAATTTTCCACTTGTACTTGTACCTTCTCTTTGTGTTAAAACCTATTTTACATTCATCCCCTCTCCCCCCTTTTTGACCTTCCTGGTGGTCTGGGTTCAGGGATGGTTCCAAGTCCTCTCAACCCAGGCAGTTTACAATCCTCTGCACACAGAAGAAAAGTACTGTGGAAGAAGTACAGTATGCATCACCTACAGGTAAGTGGTGAGTTCAGGAAACCTGAAGCATTTTATTTTCTTTTGAAATAGTGTGTATAGGAAAGCCAAAACAAAAACCATATCTCATACTGGGTTAGTTTTAATTATATAAATAACATACTTCTTTACCAGCATTTTATGGATATAATATTTAATTAAACAGGAGGGATGGTTTTGGAAGCAGATGAAAAGAATGCAAAACCCAAAGGTCAGATTTTGGGTTTAGGAATATGATATATACGTACAGACATGACTAAAAATATTGGTACCTTGTATAACAGGTGTCTAAAATACGAAGTTTAGTTACTTGAAGTTTCAACACATCCTGATAATATTCATTCTGTTGTATGTTTATGCTGTTGTGTTCCTGTTACATTTTCCTACTTCGTTTACTGTGTTATGTTACGTCATCAGTGTGAGCCTCTCTCAGTGTTCATTTTTCATTGTATTACTGTGAGAGGAGGAAGAATTGTATCAGCATAGCTTGAACAGTCACTTTTTATGTTTTGTTTTAACATTTTAGTTCAGGCTGTTAATAATAAGCATTAATGGATAAAGGAATTTATTGTGGTTGCATTACTCCTTCGTGGCGATTCGTACTGCACGTTGCAAATCACAACGCAGAAGCTTCAGAGGTCAACCTGAATCAAGGCCAGAGCGTAGCAGCATGGCGCATGCAGCGAAAACCGGTTACACTTGCATTTTATTCAAACCATACTCCATTCCTTGTAAAACAATGTTTAAAGTAAAAGATGCTGAGTCATCCATACATGTATTTCTTTGCTTTGCAGGTATGGGGGATTGGGCAAAAAAGCTGTGGAGAAAAAAAAAAAAAAAATCAATTCTGGCTTATTCTACAAAAACATTCCAAAATGGGAGGGGGTGGGGGTTATTGGAACCCTTTAGAAGTTAAAAGATATAATTGGCTTGTAGTGATCCTTCAAGCAGGCTAATGCTTTAAAAATACCACAGGTATCTTCAATATTATAATCACTCATTCAGGCAGTTTAAAAAATGGAGAAAAGAACTAAACATGGCACACTAAACATGGGAAAGAGATGGAAAAGCAGAGTTGTCTGAGGAAGCAAGACAGGCAGTAGCAGACAAGCATGGTCAACATAAAGGTGACAAGACCACCTGCAAAGAGCTTGTGGTTCCAGTGACCACTGTTGCCAATATTATCGAGAAGTTTAAGTCTCATGTGACTGTAGCAGACATCTGAAATTGTGGCCGCATAAGAAATACTGACCTAATTTGAGAAGAAACGCTGCTTGAATTGTGGAGAATAAACCAAGGAATACTCCAAAACAGGCTCAAGCTGCCCATCAAGCACAAGGTGCAATGGTGTCAAGTTACACTGTCCATCAGTGTCTGTATGAAAACTAGCTCCATTGTAGAAAATATAGAAATACTCCACTTCTACAAGAGAAACACAAACAAGCACTGGTGTTTTCCACTATGCATGTGGACATGTCACAAACCTTCTGAAAGAATGTCCTTTGGGCAGACAAAACAAAAGCCTTTTACCAAAATTAGTCTCAACTTTGTGTTCACTGTTAAAAAAAAAAAAAAAAAGCATTCAGAAAATAAAAGAACACCATCTCTGCAAAACAAAACAAATGCTGATTATGCTACCTGGATATTAAATTTTCCCAAAGTAAAAGATTATGGAGGTTTACGTGAATGTCCTCTGCAAAAGAATTGCACCTTGTCTGCTTGTTTCTCTTGTGTCTGGTGCTGCTGAACTAAACTCCATGACCCAAGATCAGATTTATCATGTTTGAGAATTGGGTGGATATATGTAATACACAGAACCTGTGGATATAAAGCTATTCTTTTATAAAAGGACCAGTTCATTAGTTCTGGCTAATCAGGGTTTTAAAGAGCAAAAAATAGAGGTTCATAACCTTTCCTGCAGCACTAGTAAATGGTAGATGGAGAAACCTAAAGCAAAGGGAAAACAGAAGAATCCCCAAAAGGAGAATGTTTATATTCAGTTTCCTACCTGCAGATGCAAAACAGAAGTATGAAGCAAAACCTGGTGAGGAAATAAAAGTGTGGACTTCTATGATGAATGAGCTATGGAAGATAGGCTAACATTAAGTGGGATTATATGGAGATTTTTTTCTCCCAAACAGATCCTTAGACAATACTTATTTGATCAAGATAAGCATACTTGCTATTAAAATAGGGGAGATGATAAAATGAAAGGATATCATTTGCTGAAGTCAAGAATTACTGTCTAGTACATAGTAAAAAAAAATCTCAACATAAAATATAAAGGCAACAATACAGAACTTTAGGACAAAAACATTTTAATATAAATTTACATACCAAAAATATATCAGACTTCTTCAAAAATCCAACGCAAACAATTTGACAAATTATGAACAACTCCACTGTACTCTTAAGAAAATATTATTTTAATCTTGTACAAAAACGTAGTTATTTTGGACTATAGATAGTTGTACCACAAACAATAAAAACATATGGTAACTAAAAATTAACTTCATAACCTTTTTTCTTGACTGGCAACATGTGTTTTAATCCATTTGAAATATTGTTATTAATACAATAGCTCTTCAAAAAATCAATAAACTGTAGGTAATATTTAGAGATTAACTCTCACTCTAATTTAGTGTCATTCAGAACAGATGGCTTCATATTTACTAATTAACTTCTGTACAGCACTGTCAGCATGAAAATTAAGCATCCAAACACACCACAATTTATAACACGTTGTTTTTGTTTGTTACAATCATGGGCAAAAAGTCATTAGGCAGGTGGATGTTGGCAAAATCTTAAATATTATACTGAAAAATAAAACTAAGCATAAATTGAAAATGGATGTGTGTACTACAGTAAAACAGCTTAAAAATCAACTTGTGTTATTTTAAACTTAGCTATACAGTACACAAATGTAAACAATGATGATTACATTATTTATGCATACGTAAGTGTAATGGATTCCTAAATATACTCTTTGATGTCCCATAACAGAGGCACCTAAACTGATGAGAGAAAAGTTTAAGTAGTTAATTCATACATCTTTTGCTCATATGAAAACTGTCTGTATTGGACTGGTGTCCTGTCAGAGCCAGTTTCTAACTTTGACTCATTTGCTGTAGGGAAAGGCTCCAACTTTGTGCAATCCTGGCTAGAATGTGAACTTCTTTATATACAATTTCCATTGTAACTGTTTCTAATAATTAAAATACTCATCATACTTGTCATTTCAATAAGTATTTGCCTATCCTTTGTTATATATACACATAAAAAAAACAAACATCATTCTCCAGTTAACTTTATTTTTTTTTTGGTTAGATGAAAAAGCTACTTGTTACAGAAGAATACCAAGCATTTAATAAATGGTTCAAGACGTTCTGCTTGTTTTGTATGAAACGTTTTTCATGAACATCTTCATATTATATCAGAAAATATACCAAGAATGCAATAAACTCAATACAGTAATCCCTCCTCCATCGCGGGGGTTGCGTTCCAGAGCCACCCGCGAAATAGGAAAATCCGCGAAGTAGAAACCATATGTTTATATGGTTATTTTTAGAATGTCATGCTTGGGTCACAGATTTGCTCAGAAACACAGGAGGTTGTAGAGAATCAGGAACGTTATTCAAACACTGCAAACAAACATTTGTCTCTTTTTCAAAAGTTTAAACTGTGCTCCATGACAAGACAGAGATGACAGTTCTGTCTCACAATTAAAAGAATGCAAACATATCTTCCTTTTCAAAGGAGTGCGCGTCAGGAGACAACAAAGCAAGCAGTCAAAAAAAAATCAATAGGGCTTTTTGGCTTTTAAGTATGCGAAGCACCGCCGGTACAAAGCTGTTGAAGGCGGCAGCTCACACCCCCTCTGTCAGGAGCAGGAAGAGAGAGAGATAACCACAGAAAAATAAAGTCAAAAATCAATACATGCCCTTTGAGCTTTTAAGTATGCGAAGCACCGTGCAGCATGTCCTTCAGGAAGCAACTGCACACAGCCCCCCTGCTCACACACCCCCTACGTCAGCGCAACAGAGAGAGAGAGAGAGAGAGAGAGAGAGAAAGTAAGCTGGGTAGCTTCTCAGCCATCTGCCAATAGCGTCCCTTGTATGAAATCAACTGGGCAAACCAACTGAGGAAGCATGTACCAGAAATTAAAAAACCCATTGTCCGCAGAAACCCACGAAGCAGCGAAAAATCCGCAATATATATTTAAATATGCTTACATATAAAATCCGCGATGGAGTGAAGCCGCGAAAGGCGAAGCGCGATATAGCGAGGGATCACTGTATAACAAAATAATATCTATTTATACAATGCAACATTTTCAAAACAATTTATTCTGTACTAAAAGCTTCTAAGGCAGGACAACTAGTGTTGGAAAACACTAAAAGGCTAGAAACTGCTTATGTGTGTGGTTTTTTTTTTTTGACAGATTATTAGAACATAGGGAATGAAAATTAAAGGAATTCAGTACATTTCCACATGGCAGGCAGTCAAAAGCTATAAAACACTGGGCTGGAAAAATCCGATGGGCGGTGGCAATGCTCCTTAGAAACATTTAACTTTTGTGCACGAAATGGTTGCCTCTCTTTCAAAAACAGTTTTGACTTATTTTGAAAATGCAAAAGCACACAAGTATGGAGGACTATTTCGGACAAAATGAAATAAATAAATAAATGCGCAAATAAATTAAAGTTCTGTGAAATGTGAGCATAAATAAATAAATGTATCATGAAATGAAGCCTTAATAAATAAATTTGCCATGAAATGAGAGCATAAATAAATAAATGTGTCACGAAATATGTTTTTTGTTGCTTATTTATTTATTTCATTTTGTCCGTAACATTCCTCCAAACCATCATGAAATACGACTTGAAATAAAACTGTCACTTTCACTCGTCAAAGTTGAGAGGGTGGGCTCTAACACACCATCTAGTTATTGATTGGTTAATCGACTTCTGTAGATTGGCTATGCCTAATTCAACATGGCTGTGTGTGAGATGGAAGTAAACGAGATAGCACAAGAATTAATTAGAAAAATGCTTACTACTGCCGATGAAATGGATTCTGCCGAAGATATCACATATTTCAGAGAGAGAATTGTTGCAGAGAAATGGAAGAATGCAAGAAGACCGACGTTCCAGTTTGAATTAAATATCACACATTTTACTTAACCATGTAATTTCACATTTATGATCTTTTCACACTGCTGACATTATTCTGCAAAACCAAAATTATTTCTCTCCTTCCATACTTTACATTATGTTAACTGGGCTACTTATTTGTGGTCTAATAATATTACATACCTGTGAAGGAGATCCTCTTTTCTCCAAGTCCAGAGGCAGCAAGGCTTGCTTTGACAAACACACTTGGTATTTTGGTAGAAGTCTGGTCACTTAGACAACAGAAATTATGTGTGTACATTATGTGATGTACTATGCTTGGAGAAGGCATCCTTCTAGTAGACCTAAATTGCCTCCTTGGGTTGTTTGAGCCCCCATACGGGGCAAATAGCCGTGCTACCTCTGCTGTTAATTAAAAGAAGCAACACATTTAATTTTTGACATGCAGCAATATAGTTTTTAACAAGATAAAATTGAATGTGTTCAATAAATGTGCTCATCACTGTATTTCTTTCACTGCAACACTGAAAGCCCAGTTAAACGTAGAGGAGAATCATCCTTTCTGGAATGTGGGCACCATGTTTTGAGGATTGTTTAGGAAAGCTAGAAGTAGCAACATACTACAAATAACTACAGAAGGGTAAAACTGAATCAGGATACCAGGAAACACTGTATAAAAAATATGCTCACTAAACTGCAAGGAACCACAGGTCTTAGAGAAAGAGAGAGACAGAGTATAAATAAATGTTTAAAACCTACTTTAAACAGTAATTATGGGGGGTGGTGAAAAACAAAGAAAGGTATTGTTTAATTACGAAAAGGGGGGAAAAAACAGGTAAAACAACAACAAAAAAAACCCCAGAAACCAATTGTATGAAGAATACAAACTGAAATGAAAATGAATCAAATTTTTATATATAAAAAGTGGTAGAAAAAGCAGAAAAAGGCAAAGGTAGTAGACTAACAATTACATAGAATAAAAAATTAAAAATACAATTACATGAAAAATATAAACAATGTGATATAAGAAAATAGAACATATTGGTAAACATAGAAAAATAATTAAGAAAAAAGTAAAAAATGAAATAAAGTCACATATTGAGAAATCAAGGAAAAATACATGCATAACAACATAGGAAATTAGTAACGGAAAGCTATTTAATAGCATGAAAAATTAACTCAAAATTGTTTCCACAGTCTTTCTGCTGTGGGTTACTGAATGTACTAAAACAAACACTTGCAACAATATATGTGTATAACATACCGTTAAGTGAGAAGAAAAACAACTGTTCATATTAAAGTTTATTATCCTAAAAATGCACATAAACCTGTTTTGTTTCCTCCACATCCTTTGCATCAAATTAATTTCTGCATTCTCAGTCTACCAAAATCACTTGACAGTAGGTGAAAAACTGCATTTTAAGATAACCACTGTTCAATTATACTCATTAAGTTTCCATCCAGTTTTTTGCGAGGTTTTGTTATCGACAAACAGAATATACGTAAAAAAAAATTGCGAAATTTGCTGTCTCCAGCCTGTTTCCATCAAACTGGCTTTTTATCGATAAAATGGTGTGCGTGATGACGTCATCCCCCCCAAAACGAACTGTCGCATAACTTTTGTTGTATCGCGAAAAAAATCTGCCCTTGAGCCGTTTCCATACATATGTTGCAAATTATCTACCTTTTGTTTTCCACGTTACACCCCCTCCACTAAACAAAGAAACAAAGAAATGGAGAGATTATTCAGACAGTTTTTTGAAATTTGCCAGCTTACTGTTATTTCAGTTTCACAAATAATTGGAATTGTACATAATATCCGAAGACGACGGCAGAATGAAGCAGTTGCTTGTCTGATAGCCCTAGAGCTCGAAGAAAGTACCCCAGTGCGACGAAACCCACGGGTATGGGAGAGACGACGGAATAAGACCTTCTGGGAGGAGGTGGTGGAGAGACTTAACAGAAAATCTCTGGCTGCAACATTTTATAATGACACGGCCGATGTTTGAGATGTTGTGTGGATTCATCAGTCCTGATGTTGCGCCCATCACAGGTTGCCACCGACCACCGGTTCCAACCCAAAAGCGGATTGCCATCGCCCTTTACAAGCTGGCAACCTGCGCTGAGTATAGAGTAGTTGGAGAAACTTTCGGGGTTAGTAAAACTACCGTCCATCGATGTGTATATGCTGTGTGCACCGCTATTAAAGAAAAATTAATGCGGCGTTATATCAGACTTCCGACTGAAGCGGAGGCCAATGAAATTGCATACCGCAATTCCTTGGTGCATCTTGTGCCACAGATTTACGGTGCGCTGGATGGCACGCTTGTGCCTATTCTTCCCCCGACGGAAGGCTACCGCGATTACATTAATCGCAAAGGGTGGCCATCTATTGTTCTCCAGGCCCTTGTTGATGACAGGTGCATGATACGAGACATTTGCGTTGGCACTCCTGGAAGTGCCCATGATGCAGCTGTGTTTGCAGCATCGGATCTGTACAGGTGAGCCTACCTTTCAACATCCCTTCACAGTGCGATAACAACTGAATTAACCTGCTTCCCTTAAGGTTTTTAATTAAAACTGAAATTTGAATTAATACAAAATAACGACGTTTAATCAAAAAAAAAAACTCTCTTCATCAGACCATGCGAACCGCTCCGCCATTCTCATTTTGATTGCACGTGATGAAAATGTGACACATTTATTTGCGTTAAAGCCCTTTTTCCGACAAAAACTGTTTCCAATGTAGTTTTTGCGACATCTGAAGTATCGATATAGAATTTATGCGCTAAAGTTAAACGGAAAAATATTATGTCGACATGTACAACATTTTATCGATAATTAGCATTTCCATCGGCTATATCGGTAAAAAAATTTGAAGCGCTAAATATTTTTTCGCAAAAACTCCTTGGATGGAAACCTGGCTAGTGTAACAAAGTGAATATAAAGAGGCGAGTATGTTTATAAAATGATGGCTCCAACTCAACTATTGTGCGACATTCACAAAATATTTCTGTTAGATTTAATAGCTCTTCAGTATTCAGCAACTGATATTTCGTTTGTGATGTGGCTACCGTCAGGTCTTTCTGTTTACTTGTAGGCAGGTTTGTATTTTGCAGACAAATAACTATTGCAAATTTACAGCACTATTAGCACAGCCACCTAAAATACAGTAGTATATCTTGAACAGGAGTAGAGTGAGTACTCGACAAAGTGGGGGTAGGTCTTCGGCTATCAAGTGGGGCACTTACAGCTGAAACCTCATGTGCTGATTCCTGAGGGGATGAAGAGGTTAGAGCTTCCTGAATTAAAACTGCCGCTTCACGTAGCAACTCTGGGCAACTTTTTGTAGCAGTCATATTCGCCATGGACACTCACAAGCACAACTTTAAGCATGCGCTTTGGTACCTTGAGAATCATATGGCTCATAGTTCGATTACTCTAGGCTGAAGGTAACACTCAACAAATCAATAACTAGAGGGTGTGTTAGAGCCCACCCTCTCAACTTTGACGAGTGAAAGTGACAGTTTTATTTCAAGTCGTATTTCATGATGGTTTGGAGGAATGTTACGGACAAAATGAAATAAATAAATAAGCAACAAAAAACATATTTCGTGACACATTTATTTATTTATGCTCTCATTTCATGGCACATTTATTTATTAAGGCTTCATTTCATGATACATTTATTTATTTATGCTCACATTTCACAGAACTTTAATTTATTTGCGCATTTATTTATTTATTTATTTAATTTTGTCCAAAATAGTCCTCCATACACAAGATATACAAATACAATCCACCTAAAGCAGGCAAAAGAGTGGTTGAGAATGCAACAATGCATTATTACTGTTCCTGGTTCTCATGTGCTGTTCCAGTGACCAGTAATAAATTGCAAGCCATAAACTGTACACTGAGTATGCTGCTTGTCTGTCCTGTGTAGATGCCAACAAGCTCACCAGATGAGCCATCAGCCGATGTACTGCAATATGTATTACGTATATCCCAGACCCTGACTGAATTGTCCATGGAGGCTGAAGCAATTAGGCTGCTGTCTGGACTAAAGGACAGGCTTATTACACTATCTGTGTGTCCCCTCATGTCTTTGAAAAGTGTACCTGACGCCAGGTCCCAAAGTTTTAGCCTCTGATCTTCCCCAGCAGATGCCAGGTACTTTCCATTTGGAGAAAAAGCTAATGACAAAACAGGACCATGATGCCCTGTGAACAGTCTTACTGTGTTGCCTTGTTGGGTGCTCCACAGACGAACAGTTTTGTCAGCTGACCCAGTGGCAATGTAGTTAGAGTTGGGATGGAACTTAATGCAGTCTACATCAACCAAATGACCTGCATATATCCGCAAAGGGTAGGTTCTGCTGAACGTCCACAGTCTCGCACTCCTGTCTTGTGAGGCACTGGCAAAATAAAGGCTACAGGGACTAATGTCAATATCCCATACTGGATATGCATGTCCCTGATATAAAGCTGTGTTAGTAAAAGTGTTCAGGTTCCAATACCGGATTGAGCTGTCTTCAGAGCAGGAGATGAGTCCAGAGCTGTCTGTGAGGAATGTAGTGCTGTACACTGGTCCACAGTGGCCCCTGAGAATTTTCATTTCACTCCCTGTGCCGTCTTCATCATCACACTGCACAGAACAAGAAAATTAAATGGCATTAATTACTTTTACATTACAGAGATAGCAACTGGGTACATACTTTTTAATTAAAAAGAAAAATTTTCATTCAACTAGCTATAAAATCATTTACAGGGATAAATTAAGTTCCATGACAACACACATAAACTGGTTAATTTCTATACTAAATAAAAACTGTACCAGGAAATGTAATACATGTAATGGGGAAAACAGTAAATTAATTAACTACAAAAGGCTATAAAAAAGTGTTAAAAAACAGGATGGGAAATGCTGACCTACTGAAAGCAAACTCTAAAAAGGATCTAAAGTCGTCGTTTATTTTTGATGTAGTGGTCTACGTTGATCCAACATCCTCATCCTTCTCTGTTAAATAAAAAATTTTCACAAAAAAATCTAAAGGAAATAAATATGCCAAAATGAGAAGCAATTATATCATTATCCTTCAGAAACTGCACAGAAGCAAAGAAAAAAAAAAAGTTTACAGTATATTCAAAATTATACATATTATGAGCACAGTCTATAATATGCAAAGTACGTTCCCAGATTAGTGGGCATGCCCTACAGGCTGAGAAAATGAAACTTCTTCAGTATTTGGCAGAGCTGATCTAGCCCAACTGAGTTATGAATAGGTAAACAGCAGTTTAAAGAAAAGAAGATTAAGTGTATTTGTAGACAGCGCAGTTTGGCAGCTATACAGACTTCACCTGAACTACAAGAAAATGCTTTATGAAAATGTGGGTATGCAAAGAAAGTAATTTAATGTTCTTTTTTGTATTATGATCCACAATGAAGCTGAATTTTTCCAATTACTAAGACAGAGTCTGGGTCGATTTTCTTATGTATGCTACTAGCATTAATATCCAATAATGTTCCAAATACACCTTGATGCAGCCTGTGGAACAGAACAGGACTGGAAGTTAGAGACGTATAATTACCATCACAGTCATTTTCACAGCGGAGTTCAATCAACTTGTTAAGTGTGTTGCTCACATATCTTCTTTGTGTATCAGTGGTTCATAAACAACTGACTGTGAATCTGTAAAGTCCAAGAAAGTTTAAAAGGGCATTTCTCTGAAAGTTAAA
This sequence comes from Erpetoichthys calabaricus, assembly GCF_900747795.2. Lineage (NCBI taxonomy): Eukaryota > Metazoa > Chordata > Cladistia > Polypteriformes > Polypteridae > Erpetoichthys > Erpetoichthys calabaricus. The sequence goes on from NC_041396.2 coordinate 122,689,790, forward strand.
ATGTAAAAGTGATACAAAGTAGGTAAACATCTTTAATAAACAGTAATTAATGAAGGAAAAATTGCTTATCAGGGTTTATTTTGACTAATAATATTAATTGTGACATTAATCATGTAATTTTTCAGTTTAAATTAATGTTAGTTATGTGTTTGTGTTACAGAAATTATTAAATAAAAAATAGGTTTTTTGTAACGGATTCAATTCTAAAAGTAGTGAACATGTGCAAGATCAAGCTGGAACAGACTTTTCCCACCAATGGTTACTCCTATGTCTGTAATGCTCTGCAAATGATTACAGGTTACAAAAAACATCCTTGTGCAACAGACTAACTACTCTCTACCTGCCGAAGATCAGTTTCTACTGCAGGTTTAAGAAGCACCCCTCCACCACTAAGGATCCAGCTTTTGGCCCTGAATCATCAGACTTCTCTTTCTTGTAGTCCAGTTTCTCCTGCCCCTTCACATTTCTAAACATGAAGTCCTCTTGTTCCACTAGAGACAGAAAGGTTGTAAACCTCCTGGCCTCATTCAACAGTAAGACTTTATGATAAACAGTTAGAACTTGTTTACAGACATTTTTCAACCATGCTTCAGCTTAACACTTGCCAGTTTCACAGAAATCATAATCATCCCTTTGCCAAAGAAACCAAAGATTTACAGTCCTATCGATTACAGACCAGTTACATTAACCTCTCTGGTAATGAACACATTTTTATGTTTAACTCTTCAAGATCTCAAGTCTATCACAAATTCTCTTTGTTTATTAACTTTATTCAGAAGTGTTTATTTACAATTCCAACAGGTCCATTGACAATGCATTAAACATGGTTCTCCGTTGCATTTTGCAGCATTTAAACTCGCCAGGCGTACATGTTTGGTCCTTATCTGAGACTTTAGTTCAGCATTTAATACAACCACATAGCGGAATGCGGTACACTGGTACAAACGAGAGACTGGTAGAATTTGACAACCAGGAGAAATTTTCGTATATCTTTTTTACCAAGGTTTTGCATACTGTATCAGGAAGCCGCTTTTCAGGAGTGGGCAGTACTTACCATATGACACAACAATAATGAGGCAGCTTTAGATTAACCATTAATGAAAATAAGCACACGCTTCGGGCACCATCTGGGCAGCACAGAGTTTTTTAAAAAAGTAGGTGAAAACTGAGAATAAAAAAGTTAAGGAGGCATCAATAAGCATTATTTTACATTTTTCAATCCATGTATGTTGAAATGCCATATATATTCAAGGATTGAAATGGGGATGCACAATTACTTATAAACTAATCAGGAAAACTGGTGATTGCTACATTCCATTTAGCATTCTCAACAAACTGCTTCAAACAATAAATGGCTGTTTTAATCAATCAATCAATCTCAGACAAATTCAGTAAGTATGAACACTTTGGCAAATATGAAGGACTTGGATCATATGACTATGCAGGGGAGTATCCTGAACAAAATTTTAGGACACCTCACTAATATCTTTTAAAAAGTGTGAAATTATTTCTCGTGTTCGAAGCAGTGCTGAACCTAGATCACATGGCAAGTTTTAGAGATTAGAATATCAAATTAAAGAGAATAGTTTACAGCATGGAATTTGGCTTCCAATACCAATGATGTTAATAAAAAATATACCATGCAAATAGTTGGAGCATTGTACACAAACATCTATGAACTATTTACAATTCAACCACATAGCTCATGAAAGCTAAGCAAGCAGAAGCAAGCCCCAACAACATTAAATCTGCAACACTGGTAATAGTTAATTGCTCATTTACGCTAACACATGTCTATATCGAGCAGGCTATCGAAGGCAAATTCAAATAACGGAAGTCATTTTGATTTACTGATTAAAAGATAATGCTCCGAATAAAACTGTGCACAATTGTTTTTAAAAATGATCAACATCCAGTGTACAAGATGCACCTTTCACTCCTGCAATTACTTTTTTAATATGTGTTGCCTTTACATTTTTTCCAAATGGACAGAAAATGAAATATATATGAAACAGGTAGAGCTTTATGCAATTGTAGTTGATTTATGATTAAGCAGAACTATGGAAACAATGCCAGATTTTGACAGTTCATTATATTGATGAGGGATTTACTCAGGAAAATGGATGCTTGCAAACAGCATACTTTCCTTATCAAAAGCAGCAAAATTCCATAATTACAAATAACAAGGCGAGCATAGTGCTATCAGTGAATGCACCAAACTCCACAACTTTTGTTATATAGGCTGTGCTTAGCAATGGTGGAGTATTCTATGACATTTATGTAAAACCTAAACACTGTGCATAGATTTGTCTAAGCTGTTGCAATATTGTCATGTTACATAGGGGAGTCACTGCCTTATAACGTGCAAATACAGTGTAAGCATTTAGGAAACATTTTTATTTATTTATTTAGACAGTAATGTGTTTGATTTGATGGTGCTGTACGTGCATTCTAGCACATTATACAACTGACACAATGGCAGCGGTATGTAACCTGTAAACACTTCTTGAGCTTGCTATGCATTGGTATTATTATATTCATTGCCTTTATATCTGCATCAGGTTATGTTTACATTCACTTCTTAATCTTAAATTACTGTCATTTAAGATTTTATTCTCTGCTTTGATTGATTTTACAAACAAATGCAGCTTTTGTTTTCTTAATACAGCAGGACCCAATTATCATCCTGATATTAAACATTTTCCCACATTTTATTTACATTTTTGAATGCCGAGTGGTTTTAATGACTTGTTTACAGCAGTAACTTTTTAAAAAAAAAAAAAAAATATTGTATTGTTAAAAAAAAAAAAAAAAAAAAAAAAAAAAAAAATGTATTGAATTAAAGTTCTATTAACAGAAAATAATCACAATTACAATATCTAAGGCAATAACCGTAAATCATTAATTTTATGGTAATCGTGTGCCCCATGTTAAAAAGCAATGGTAGATGTTTTGTTTTATACAAATAATATTTCTTAATTAGAATATCTTTTAAAAACAAATGGCCACAAACATTGATTTCTGTAGGAAGAAAATATGCTTTGGAGATCGCTTAATTTCAGTAATGTGACAAATATGAAAACTTTTTAGTAGGTTGGATCGTAGGGCTTATTTTCATAACCTCTTCTGGATGTAGTATTCAGTCAAGACAGATGTACATTTTCTTTGGTTTATCTTCGTATAATTGTTCTTCATGTTTGAAAATATATTTTGAAGGGTAATATTTTAGTCTAGTCTTGCTTGATTTTGTTCAATGGGGATCCAAAAGAATTGGGAAGAATAGCATAGAATATTTGAATATTTGTACAGTATAAATATTTTCAAATATTCAGTTTCTTAAAAGGCATGTGCAATATAGGTTTATTTTTATTATTTTGCACAATAAAGACTCTTTGGAATTACTTCAGTTAATTAAAATGGTCCCTATGAAAAGAAACCACACTAGAAATACACATTGTTAACCTATGAAATTGGCCCAACGATTTCTACGGCACATTTTCATATACAAAAAACAAAAACAAATTAAATTAGGTAAGAACAACAATGATTGCGCTGCTGCCTCGCAGCTAGGAGACCCAGGTTCGCTTCCCGGGTCCTCCCTGTGGGGAGTTTGCATGTTCTGCCAGTGTCTGCGTGGGTTTCCTCCGGGTACTCCGGTTTCCTCCCTCAGTCCAAAGACATGCAGGTTAGGTGCATTGGCAATTGTAAATTGTCCCTAGTGTGTGCTTGGTGTGTGGGTATGTGTGTGTGTGCCTTGCAGTGGGCTGGCGCCCTGCCCAGTGTTTGTTTCCTGCCTTGCGCCCTGTGTTGGCTGGGATTGGCTCCAGCAGACCTCCATGACCCTGTAGTTAGGGTATACCGGGTTGGATAATGGATGGATTGATAGATAATGGATGGATGGACAACAATGAATAAGTATAAAAAATATGAGCTTATATAAAGTGGATATCTATCTATCTATATAACTAATAGAAAAGTAGAGAGTCTATCTATATATATATATATATATATATATATATATATATATATATGAGCAAAAACAAAATCTGCACAAGTTCCAAGGCCAAAAGACCATCCAGCTCCCACTAGGCATAACGAACATCAAGGTCCTTTAGCAACTAAGATGGATTTAGTCTGAAAAGCATACGCACATGATTATACTATAACCGTTATAATTATGAATTATATCCAGAATAAAATTTTTGGCCATATGTCTTACCCTTACAATAATACTAGAGCTTCTCCATGAACTTCGACTATGCCATATCTCTGACGCTCTGACTTTCACAGAGTCAGACAGTATAGCTGGGTTCCCTTAAGGGTGTGTTTTGTGTTCTCTCTTTTTCTATGTCTACACCAATGACAGCACACCCTAGTGACCAATCTATAAAGCTCCTTAGGTTTGCTGATGGCACTATCCTGATTGGCCTGATCAAGGACAGTGATGAGGTGGTTGTAGATTTTAGGAGACAACTTCCCATTGCTTTCACCCCAGTTATAAACAGTCTCACTGTGGTATCATTTAAATTTCTTTGCACCACTGTGAAACATTGTCTATAAAATTGGATATAAACACAATTTCTCTTATCAAAAAAGCTCAGCAGCTTATTTTTTCTCCACCAAAGTACACCAAATTAAAAAGTTAACCTGTCCCAATCAGTGTTGGCTCCTTTTTATAGAACAGTCAATTGAAAACAACTTTATTTTCTCCATAATTTTAATTACAGAGGGACTTTGACAGCATACAAGCTTGGGAAGATTTGTGGCAGATGAAATTTAATGTAAATAATTGTAAAAAGTATTACACGTAGGAAGTAACAATGTTAGGCTTGAATACAGAATGCGAGGTCTCAAAATCAAAATTACACCTTATGAGTGTAGGATTTTGTCATCTGCCAGACAGAATAGGACTATTTGTAAGAAGCAGGTTAAGTTTGCAGATGATAGCAAGCTAGGTGGATTGGCAGATAATCTAGAATCTGAAAAACTACACAGGGACTTGGACAGCATACAGATTTTTGGAGATTAAATTTAATGTAAGTAAATGTTAACTAATACACAGGAAATAAAAAAAAGTTAAGTTTGAAGACACTATGGGATGTCTGAAAATAGAAAGTACACCTTATGAGAAGGATTTAGAAGTCATAGTGGACTCAACACTATCAACTGCCAGCTTTATAATGCACTGGTTAGGCCTCACCTAGAGTACTGTGTACAATTTTGGTCTCAATGCTACAAAAAGCATGTAGCACCACTAGAAAAAGTTCAGAGAACAGCGACTAGGTTGATTCCAGGGCTACAGGGAATAAATTATGAGGACAGATTAAAAGAGCAGAGTCTTTTCAGTTTAAGCAAAAGAATATTATGAGACATGATTGAAATGTTCAAAATTATGAACTGAATTAGTACAGTGGATTAAGATTCTTACTTTAAAATTAGTTCATCAAGAACAAAGGGACACAGTTGGAAACCTGTTAAGTGTAAACTTCACACAAACAGAAAGTTTTTCTTTACACAGAGAACAACAGATACATGGAATAAGCTACCAAGTAGGGTGGTAGACAGTAGAACTTTAGGGACTTTCAAAACTAGACTTGATGTTATTTTTTTGGAAGAATTAAGTGGATAGTAGTGCTGAGCTTTTTTGGGCTGAATGACCTGTTCTAGTCTAGATTATTCTAGTGTTCTAATACAGCTGTTATGAACCTTGCCCTACTCAGGAGCCACACTGACAAAAAATATTTTTACAACAGCTGCAATCCAAAAACATTTCTTTTCCTTTTCAGCCCGTAGCTGTCCATCCTTCTTAAAGTCGATACTGAACTTTGGGTATTTAGCTTTGTGATGGTGCTGCAAATTGAACCTAAAGAAAATATTTCTTCAGCTGTGTACTTGCTATTTTTAGTTTGAAGTACAAGTTCATTTACTTGTCGTTTTTGGCTTCTTTTCTGTATCGATTAAAAGTGAGAAGGTAACAGAAGGCAAATGCTTATCTGTGAATTGCACACATCTTTAAAATTGTTGCACCCTTGGTAAGTGGAGTGAGGTATGCAAATTTGATTACATGCTGTTTTATTTATTCTTTTTCTCTGTAAAATGTTAAAAATGTTTATATGTTGATTTCTCTAGTTTTCATGGTGCTTGTGACAGTGTAACTTTAATAAACAGATAAAATGTTTTGGAAGTAAATACAGATAAAGCACCAGCCTGGGATTCTGTGTCTTGATTTAACAAAACCAGGGACTGCTACAAATGCTACATTTCCCTAATGTTCATGCTAGTTTTCCTAGCATGAAACTGGATGTACATTGTGATTGTTGTTCAGGCAGTTGGGGGTGTAATGGATAGATTAGCTCATCCAAAACAAAACTGTCCATAAAATACAATGTTGTGAATGAGTCATAAATTGTGATGTCAATTGGATTTACTTTTTTATATCCATAGATGTAACATCAAGGCTATATCCAAAGTACTATGTTTTCACTTTAAAAAAAAAAAAAACAACAGCAGTTTTAAACAAAAACAATCACTGTCATCACTAGAGTTTTCACAGGTTAAAAAAAAAAAAAAAAAAGTATCACTAACTACATTAAAACAATCAAAAATGCATATGATGTAGTTGCCTAAACCGTATATGTGTGCATTGACGGAAAAAATCCTTGAAGGGATGGTGTAGTGAAAAATTCACCGTGTAAATCAGATTTCCTTGTGCTGTATGTACTTTTCAAAACTATTAGATCATTCCGGATCACTGCAAATTGCAAACAGCAAATTGCCTCCTTGTCATGTTAATACACTGAACACAGATGATAGTAACAGTCATCAGAACTGTTGAAAGTAGTCTCTTCATTAAATAAAAACATCAAAAAAAAAATGGCAAGGGAATTGACTATAAACAAACAGTCAAACAGCAATCAGAGTGCATTTTCTATTAAACACCATTTGTAAAACAGTGAAAATAAATTAAAAATAAATATTGTGTCTATATCCTCCGTTTACTGCATTGTGCTTTCATGTTTTTGTCATGTATTCTTGTGAGTTCAGCTGTATTGAACACCTGTCCACTTCCTTAAGCTCCTGGTTGTTAATTTTGTTGTGGAAAGTGACCCTTCTTAGTAAACAGATCAAGTAATAAACATTGATAACTGGATGTCACCCAAGTTATTTACAATCTGGTTTTCTGGGGGCTCTGAATTTTTCATTCCAACTGTAGCACTTCTCACCATGAGAATTATTGCAAAACTGCAGCAAACAGTAAAATTACTTGCCTTTTGTGTATATGTAGCATTAAAACTGTGCACACCATGATTTAGCTGCATACACTAAGCAACACAACAATCATCATGGAAAGCAGCTCTTCTATGCCTGCTATGTTGGAATATGGTTTTCTTCTATAAAGGGTGACCAGCCCATTCAGTGTACGGCCACAAAAACCACAGAGCAATTACAGTCTGCATTTTGAAAAAATGTGTTTCTACTTGTCCACACTGAAACGAGAGCTAGCATTTTTAGAAGTATAATGCTCTGGAAAGCATTTTCAGAAGTCTGTTTTCGGACGTTGAAAATGCCTTGGGATAAACAGTTTAGAGCATTTGGGCATAATTGCCTTTTTCTTTTTGAGATTTAGTTAACACATGCTGGCTCTGAAGGGAACAAACTTAACCATGACATAGTTCGCCACTTTAATGTTCAATTATTACTCATTTGCTGAATTTAAAAGGCTAAAAAGCAAAACACTGAATGAGACATGTGCCTAGAAACTTTGTTTGACTGGTTAGTGTATTTTAACATCATTGGCTAACTACAACTTAAAATAAGCCCAGGTTAAGACAGTTTCATAGTACTTGTTTCACTCTGCTCCTACTAAGTCGTCTTGGAAATTGGTCTGGTTCTCAGCAGCTATGAGTTCCTCTAAATAACCAATTATGAATTTTGTAAAACAAAGACAGTGATAGGGAAAAAGGTATGGTGTATTACTGTAATATTTTTAGCACAAAAAAGTTACACTGAAAACATTTTTTTCCATTTTAAGGTTATGCTTTTTTATCTATTTTCTTACTTTCACAATAAAATATTTCTAACATAAGTTAAAAGTTGTACTGGGTTATTTTTTCCTTTAATCGAAAAGTGGATTTATACTTTGTGCAAATATGTACTGGCAGGCAAGAACTTTAGCACAGCTATAGAAATTCCACCCTAAAAAGGCAGTGACCACATTCTGGTTAATTGATAGATATATATATATATATATATAAAATAAATATACAGTAATCCCTCGCTATATCGCGCTTCGCCTTTCACGGCTTCACTCCATCGCAGATTTTATATGTAAGCATATTTAAATATATATCGCGGATTTTTCACTGCTTCGCGGGTTTCTGAGGACAATGGATCTTTTAATTTCTGGTACATGCTTCCTCAGTTGGCTTGCCCAGTTGATTTCATACAAGGGACGCTATTGGCAGATGGCTGAGAAGCTACCCAACTTACTTTTCTTTATCTCTCTCTTGCGCTGACTATCTGTGATCCTGACGTAGGGGGTGTGAGCAGGGGGGCTGTTCGCACACCTAGACGATACGGACGCTCGTCTAAAAATGCTTAAAGATTATCTTCACGTTGCTACCTTCTGTGTGCAGCTTTTAAGTATGCTGCACGGTGCTTCGCATACTTAAAAGCTCAAAGGGCACGTATTGATTTTTTTTATCTGTCTCTCTCTCTCTCTCTTTCTCTCTCTCTCTGTGCTCCTGACGGAGGGGGTGTGAGCTGCCGCCTTCAACAGCTTTGTGCCGTGGTGCTTCGCATACTTAAAAACAAACAGCCCTATTGATTTCTTTGCTCCTTTGAAGAGGAAGATATGTTTGCATTCTTTTAATTGTGAGACTGAACTGTCATCTCTGTCTTGTCATGGAGCACAGTTTAAACTTTTGAAAAAGAGACAAATGTTTGTTTGCAGTGTTTGAATAACGTTCCTGTCTCTCTACAACCTCCTGTGTTTCTGCGCAAATCTGTGACCCAAGCATGACAATATAAAAATAACCATATAAACATATGGTTTCTACTTCGCGGATTTTCTTATTTCGCGGGTGGCTCAGGAACGCAACCCCCGCGATGGAGGAGGGATTACTGTATATATATAATATATTATAAATATATATATATATATATATATATATATAGAATAATATAATATATATATATTATATATATATATAAAATATATATATATAGAATAATATAATATATATATATTATATATATATATAAAATATATATATATAGAATAATATAATATATATATATTTGATTCTTTTTGGTTTTCACAGTGTTGCAGGTTAGAAAAGAGCTTTACATAAAACGTGCCATTCACTAACACTGTCAAATAAACATAATATAATCATATATTACTAACACATTTATAAAAATGTACATGTTTTAATACAGTATGTTTTCCAGTTTGAATATTCAAAACTGAACTGAAATTTTCTATTGTGAGAGAGTTTAATGTTTGTCTTGGTACAAGTGGGAGTCTGGGAGCTACGCAAATTTACATCTTCTAGTAGACTATAATAAGTCTAATAAATAAGTACTCATTCTTTCAGCCATCGTAGTATCTGCAAATCAAATTAGCAAAGGATTTAAAAGCCAAAAAATATAAAATTAAAAATAATTACATAAATATTTCATATTAATTAATTTCATTAATGAACACATCTCTCAAGAGATTACACTTACACACACACACACACACACACACACACACACACACACAACCATGTACACGGATTCATTTATCCATTCATTAATCCCCAAAACATGTCTTTCTTCACATAATCATTAGACGAGAGAACAGAATAACAATTTTGTTGTCAGTGAAGTTTATTATTCATATTTAAGTCAACATGGGCTATATTATTACCTTTATAAGCATTAACCTCCTTAGCATTACATTTTTTCTCAAAAAACATGTAAAAAGCATGGAATTTTTGGGCCTGAAAAATTACATTTTTATTAAATCTCTTCTACTGTAAAAAATGCAAAGCACTAGAATTACAAAGTGAGTATTGTAAAAAGTATGATACAAATAATAATGATCAATAATAATATTAACAATAATATGAACAGCATACTGCACATGTGAGAGTGACGTAAGCGTCACTTTCAGATTCACCAGAATCATTTTCTTTTTCACTGTCCATTTCAATTTCACTGCCGGAAGACAGATTCACCTTGGTGTTTCTTAGACGCCATTATGAGACTAGGAAAAGACGTGCCTACACCGTCGTCTGGGTAACGCTCAGGCCTGTTGCATACGCAAGACATGCCTATACTGCTGCCCAAGAAACACTTGGCACTAGCACCGTGGGCACTTTTACACCCCGAATAATCATTGTGTCTTGCATAAGATGCGTTTATGCCAGAGTGACACTCGGGACTAACACTTTTAGCACTTTTTTTTATATAAAACAGCCCAAGTGATGCTTGGGTGTAATGCTAAGGACATTAATTTAACAATTAGACACTGTTACATACATACATACATCCAAGTTGTAATGAACTACATTGAATGTGTTTTGTATGTGCCAGTATTCTCCGGAAGCTTGTTTGAATACACACAGCAAGCCAATTAGAGAAACATTCACCATGAATCTTGCTTGCAAGAGGCCACCATAGTTTTACCTGCACAACTGGAAAAACTGAAACACTGTGCAGCAGATAAAAAAAGTTAGTGTTTATTTTTTGGATGAGATGAAGGATCGGAGCCAAGGTGAAGAGTAAGTTGCACAACTAAATGCTGCACTGGGCACGTCATAAGGTTCTGTGCCTGAGAATTTAGTAGAGCTCTCTGGGCAAGTTAATGAATAATATTTGTTTATAGTTACAGTATGTTTACCTGGCTGAACTTTGGCAGGTAAGAACTGATGGGCCTTGCAAATTACAAAATTTGGGGATCAGTTTAATCTAAACTGGCAGATACTGAGTGGTAATTTCTTGTAGATTACTCTCCATTCAATTAAGGACAGCTACCAAATATGGACATTTGATCGTTTGATGAGTGCTTTTTATGCTGTCACACACATGTGATTGGGAAACATCTGAAAGGCCTTAAGAATAATACTACCACGCCAGACCAGGGTGTAGAGAGCTGCACTAACTCTCTTTCTCAATCTTCTGCAGACCATCCACGGGAAAACTTGCTAGGTCCCGGCGCCAGTGATGTCACTTTCCAGTTCCCTCACCAGCGATGACGTCACTTCCTGTTCCAGCGCCAGTGATGAAGTCACTTCCAGGATAAAAGGCATCACTTCAGTTTCTGGCGCCAGTGATGACATCAGGTCCAGGTCCCAATGACATCACATCCAGTCCCGGGCTTTAAAGCCCCCATCTTTTCCTGTTATATTCAGTTCTGTTGTGGACTCGAACCTGTGATCATCTCAATCAATTTAAAACCCATTTGCAGCCAAGGCACAATATACGGGTGGCTGCCCCAAACTTTTTTATGTCTGTGGTCTACTTTTGTGACAACATGTAACATACAGTATTTGTGTTTATAGATATTTATTGATGTAAGTCTAGGTCTATTTGTTTTTCGATACCCTTTTTTAAACTCTAAACATCATTACTGCTACTGTTTTTAGATTATCATTTAGGCGAATGGGGCAGTGCATGAATTATGGTACATGGGTTAAGCACAATGGGGATTTCAGTAATTTTGGTGAAAACGTTGCAAAGGTTCTTTTGAGACTCACAAATGAAAGTCAAAAATAAAAAGGTAGAAAGAACTGAGAAGTCTTTAGTGTGAGATGAATATCAAATTAGACAAGAGCCTTCTGAATAAATCTATGGAGGGTATTCCAGAGAGAAGCAGCCACAAGGCCAAATGAGTACCTTCCAAACATTATGTGATACATCCATATATTCTAATGTATGTTCTTTCTGACTTTGGATTATATTTCATCTTTATTGACCATACTTCTCTCTGTCTCTCTCTTATAGCATATTGTTGTTTCTCCTAAGCCTTTCAAGAGTGCTGATTAATGCCAAAGAGACACCTTCAAAAGTCCGAATGGGGTTATGTATCAATTCTCGAACAGTTTTATTTAGTATAAAAGCAGTAAAAAAAAATACCTGTGTTAAACAAAAACCAACATAATCAGTGCCATTATATTAAAGTTAATTCTCTATCTTACATAATTCTAGGGTAAAATGTAGCAGCTAAAAGGTATGTATGTAACAGAGTAATGTTCACAGCAGAACTCTTGATAGCAACATCCTCAGTCTGTTGTAAATGGAGCCCTTCGATAATATCCAGAAGAGAAAGCTTGGGAACATGCAAAGCAAGAGATGTAAGAAAAGGGAGTCCAGATAAAGAGTTAGTTTGAGCTTAAGCAGAATACAGGACTTCTAAGAACGATTAATGCTACAAATATTAATGAAATCAAATTGACCCAGCAAATACTGTGGACATTTTACAGGACCACTGAAAACAAAAACACAAACTGTAATGATACTAGACTTTAAAAAAGAATACAGTATATATTGACAGTACCATGGTAAAGCAGAATCCACAAGAAAGGCAAACTTGGAAAAAATTCATTTTCAATGACAACCTGATCGACAAACCTTGTCACCACAATAAGAGACCAGAAGAAGAGACTAGCATGTCAGAGTAATTTAAGAGAGGAGGAGGAGCCGGAATCTGAAACAAACTTCCTACTAGCCTGCTCCAAGCACCTAGAAATCATGTTTAAATACTTCACCATATCTACAGCTCATTGTACCTATGGAGCTGAATCATGAATTAGACAAAGTGAATTTTACATAAACTGATGATAAAACAAAGATGGACGTCCTCTCTCTATTCCTGTCTCTCACACTCACAGACACCATCATGATACTGTATTTAACAACTGAAAATATTTACCTGAGGTTGAGGTATAAAAAATTAATATAGTACATACCCATACAATTACAATATTTTACTAGACCCACACTAAATTTAAAAAATATATAATTAATAAAGCTGATTTAAAAGGAGAAAAAAAAAAAAAACCACAATGCATGCAGCTTTTGATTTTTACCTCATCTTCAAGAATGTCACAGGCTAAATGAATTCTGGAGACATCCACTTGATGGGGTTCAGCCTTGAGCTTTCTTGCCTGTAAACTCCATAATTTGACACATGAGCTATCAAAGCCAGCTGCAAGTAGTTTACTGTTGGCCGAAACCTCAGCAGTGTTGAGCAGTTGGTCAGTATTATGGAATGCATAAAAACAGATCGTTGTGAGGGATGGCGGACCATCCTTTACACGTTTAATGCACTCTTGCAATGAATCAAGGGCAGCCTCATTCTGTAGAATGCTTGCAGTCATATTGCCCGTGTCTATATTGCTGCTGCTTTCTGTCCTTGAGGACCCTATTGCACCAACAGTGCTGCAGCCATATAGTTGATAATCAATTCTTTGAGAAGCTGTCACCTCTAGCTGTATGCAAGAAGCTAGAATTTTGCAAAGGGCAATATTATTGTCACTCTGGAGGTAGCGAAGAAGATAATTGTAGGCTTTATCTGAGAGATGAATGGTATATTTGTTATCCAGAAAAGCACGAAGTTTAGGGTTAGCTGAAATATCCTGGACTGTTAATGTTGTTCTTAGCTGGTCAACGATGTCTTTCTGATCTGCATCACTTAGAAACATTCCATGATATCGGCTATAAAAGCTGTCTACAGCACTTTTAAGGCCACAGTGGACCATATCCAGATGGAGATAGACAAACATAGGATAAAGCACGGACATCACTTCTTGACTCCACTGTATGTCTGCATCTGTAAAAGAAGATTGATGCTATTAGCATAGTTATAATAATTGAAAACTTAAAATATTTCAATCTGCACTCTATTAAGATATTTTTCTTAGTTCTTGCATAATCTTAATTAGAAACTTGTGCATCTCATTGGCGTTTTTTTTTTTTTTTTTGATCCTTCTTCTCCAGGCTGGTGGTAGGGCTGTCCTCCTGGGATTAACAGCAATTTTTGCTACCATTTGGGAGACGGGCATCATACCAACTGACAGGAAAATGGGACTTGCCTGGAATATTGCAACTACAGAGGGAATAACACTGCTCTCGGTACTGGGTGAGGTCCTTGCTAGGGTCATCCTCAACAGGATCTGTGATTACTCCGAGTGGCTGAAGCAGTCTGGTTTTATGCCAAAGACATCAACCGCATCCTGGCACTGAGGGTTCTCATCAAGCGCAAACACCAATATCAGTAGAGTTTCTTTGCAGCCTGTTGATTTTTGTAAAGCGTTTGACTCAATTGATTGAGCTGTCCTGTGAGACACCCCGAGACTTTGCGGGATCCACCCGAAGCTGCTGGATGTCATGGCTGGACTATACATTGGTACTGTGAGTGCTGTGCAGAGTAGAAGCAGAATGTTTGCTTCAGCCCCCCCCAGTTGATTCTGGGGTTCTTCAGGGGTGTGTTCTCGTTCCTACCCTGTTCAATGCTTGCAATGGAGGATCTTATAGGACCTCTCAAGAGACCAAGTGAGTGGTCCGAGTGTCTGGGCTTGTGAGTGTCCTGGATAAAAACCACAGAAATAGTCATTTAATGACCTCTTGGGCATAGCCATCAGCAGTGTGTCTGTTTGCGGAGAGAGTGTCAACCGTGTTGAGAGGTTTACTTACCGCTGCAGCAACATTCATGTCTCTGGTGAGTCTTCCTATGAAGTCAGTAGATGGATTGAGAGAGCATGGGAAGTCTTGAGGTCGCTGGATAGGGGTGTATGGTGTTCCTTATATCTCTGTAAATGGATGAAGGTCCAAGTCTTTAGAGTCCTGGTGCTTCCCGTTTTGCTATGTGGTTGCGAGACATAGACGCTATCCAGTGACCCGAGATGAAGACTGGACTTCATCAGTACTGTGTCTCTTGAGAGAATCCATGGATACCGCTGGTTTGACCGAGTCAAATAAGAGGTTGATAATGGAGTCCCCAAATGAGGCACAGTACTTGCATTGTGCGGGAGCATCAATTACGGCAATACAACCATGTGGCCATGAGTCCCTGAGGGTGATCCAGCTCGCAGCATCCTCATTGTTGAGTACATAGATGGTCATTTCTGAAGAGAAGGACTGGACTGCACGTCTGCCTGGGGAGGAGCTGTTTTGTCATGTGATGGGAGCAGCAACGTGCTGACCAATGCATGCTCCCCAGTCTGACCTGACCTATACTCTTTAGCTTCCTAGTGAAAGTATATGGTGAGATGCTGGAAGGGAGACTCCATCCAGTATCTGAACCTTGGATTAGGACAAAGAACAATGCATATTTAGATTATGTCTTAACTGTGGAACAGCGGATCTAACTTTTGACTTTCCACAAATATTGGATGTTTCATAAGAGTTTTGCCAATCCATCTGCACTTTGTACACAAAAATTAAGATTTCAATATCCATATTAAAATGAACTATACACTCAAAATGCAGGCTAACATATCTGGGTGCAACAAATGAGTTTGTATTCTCTGTACTGTTTTTTTATTTATTATTATTACATATGAAATGCTTATGACTTATGCACAGCTGCTTAAAAGACAGGTGAAAACTGCAGCCAGAAATCACAACCCTTCACCAAAACAGGATGCAATCAAAAACAGTGAAATAGGGCAGAATTTGCACAGCCTCTTTGTATCTGTAATGCATGTAAGAAACACTGGGAAAAATCACTCATGACTGCTCAAACACATTAAACACAGTCATTACTTGTTACCTGATAGATGGGTATGCAAGACCCAACTTTATACTTCACAGTGCAGTATACCAGAGCTGAGTTCTATGGGTAGGAGCAGGCTGCTAAGGAATAACATTTAGTACTAAACTTGCTTTCTCTTTTTCTTACCCCTTTACTTCAAAAAGGTAATATAGGTGATTTTAATATTTATTTTCCATTACTCTTTACTGTTTCAGGTATTGTATGTCAAGTCAGCAGCCAAAAAACATGTAGGTGGCAAGTGCTGGCTAAGGTAGCTAAAATGGACATTGCTGACACTGAAATGGCTCTAGTTTTGATATTTAAAAATATTTTAGTAACAAAGGTAAAATTAGTAACATAGTATTTATTTTTCATTGGGTGTAATGAAATAAATGAAGCAGAAATCTCAGATTTAAGAGAGTGAGGTGAAACAGGCTCAGAAGCAGAATGATACTTTTAGGTTGTTGGAGGGGTTTTTGAAAACATGGTCTCAACACAACTTAGGATCTAAGAGCAGGAAGTCAAGTAGAATAATTTGCCCCAAAATGTGTCAGAAGTCTGCTCATTTTACTAATTACAAAACAAATAACCTTTCAAAAAATATGAATAGGCAGAAGAGATCCTAGAAGAGATAGGCAAAAAGGATCTGTAAATTACTGCAATACTCCACAGTGTATGCAGGATAACATGATGCAAAATTATGGTGAGGCAAACAAACAATAGTTCATTACATTCAATCATCAGCTTTATTGCCTTTTTTGAAAATTATTTTTATGAACACATTTAAATTACATTCAAACTGACATTCAAAGTGGATGGCAAAAATGTACGCCAAGGTATATTGGGGAAATTGGACCATTTAGTCACAGAATTTTCAGAGCAACAGTAAGCAAAACAACTGTGTTAACTCCACAGTTATTACAGGTTTGGTAAAATATATTGTGGGTGCATTATGGAAGTTTCTTAATACAACACACAAACATAAGTTTCAGCATAACAAATTACAAGATTTAAAATGTCTCTTTAATCAGGAATGCAATCAATCTTAAAAATCACAGTGTAGATGCCACATGGGCTGGACGGGCATCCTGACCAGAAGAGGGGATGGTTCCTTACCTTGGCGGGAGAATCCTAACAGGCATACAGACATCCTGGCCAGGGAAAAAAGAAGGGATCAGACCCAGAAGGAATCGTGAAAGAGCATGCACAGACAGCCCAATAAAAAGAAATGTCACACGGGGTTTACTCCCCCAGCACGCTGGATGGCAGCAACCCTGGATATCGGTGCCCAGTAAGAAGCCAGCAGGGCATGCCAGGAGATGTAGTCAACGAATGAGGTCAATTATCAAATTCCACTCCTTGCCCAAGATATTAATAGAGAGGTCTCTTTCCCAGCATTGCCAAAAGTTGGTCCAACTGTGAGCACTGTGACAATATTTGACACAATCTGGAAATACTTCCAATATTCCTTGTCTTACTATTTAAAATATTTCTGAGTTTTGAGCATTGGTGGCACATTAGGGGTTTGAGTATGAGCATTGGTGGCACATTAGGGGCAATGGGCAAATACCTATTTATATGGTTTCTAACTTGTAAATAGAAAAATAATTGTGTTGAAGAAATTCTATATATGCAACAGAGGTGATCAAAAGGTGCAAACATATCAGTGTTAAGATCTCTGAAGGCTGAAATGCCTAGTATCTTCCAAGAGTTAAATACCATATAGTTCAGAGATAATAAAAATAAATTTTATTTATATAGCACATTTCATATTACCTTTTCCTAAGAGTGTTACTTTTAAAAGTAACTTAAGTGCATTAATCATTATTTCTAAAAAAGTAACTGAAATACAATACTTAATTATTATAAAAATGTAATGTGTTACAAACATTGCACTACTCTTTCTTTTTTTGTACAAAGAACTGCACATTTCACTGGCTGACATTTGTTCTTGGGTTTAGGATTTAATAACTTTCATGAAACTGACCAGAAACACTGCCACATGTTATCATTTTCTTGTGTCATATAAATATTGTAGCAAGCCTAGGTCAGGACCTGAATGGGATACACCACTGGTGGCTGAGAGTTGTATGAGGGGGCAGAATACTTGGGAGAATCCAGCTATATAAAGCAGCCTCCTGAGCAGTGGAGGGGGCTGCAGATGTAGCATTATAGCAACCTGAGATTGCATCTCCCAGGCCAGTTGTTAAAGCACATTGGTTTCTTGCCTAACACCCTGTGCAGCTGCAATGATCACTGCCTCCATGTAACCCTAAAATTAAATTTACTTCGGCATATGTAGGATAAGATGCACCCTTAGACCTTTTGCTCAATAATTTTTGACTTGATATGCATGTATTGGTTGCAAGTACTGCATATCAAAAATGATACCAGACACCGCGTCATGCTTCCACTCACATGCACAGGATCTTCTCAGGTTTTGAATTTTGAGGAGAGGCTGATAATATGGGTGACACAATGATAAACAAAGGGCTGAATATGAAGCAGCAGGTCTTCAAAGTGCAAGACAGATATGCAAAAATAATTGAAGTGCGTCTTTTCAACATATACTGTATGTCATACTCATCCCAGTCTCTCTTATTCAGCCAGGTTTCTGCTACTGCGATAATATCATAGCTACACTCTGCTACATACAAGTCCAACTCACTTGTTTTAATTTTGATATTTCTAGTATTAAAGGCAAACTATTTTCAATGTGGTACTCATTTTACTTTTGCATTTAAAAACTGGGTTAGAATTTACATTACGAAGCATTCTTATTTTTGCATTACTGTTTGTTCCTTCATGTATAGTTCTAAACCAGGCCTGTCTGAACTCCCTGCCCACCAATACCCAAGTTTAAACAATCCTCAATTAACCTACTCATACACTGTCCAGCTCTGCAAGGACCTGAAAAGTTTGACATTTCCAATTCTGAGGTTGATGCACATGGACTGTGAGCACCCTTTACCTTGTGCCTTGTGACCGTGACCCACCTATCTCTAACCGTCTGATCTGGAATCTTTTTCCATGCCACATTAGGGGTGCACACTATCACTCTAAAGGACACCTGGGCCAGTTCCGTCATTTTCTAGTACAACACTGGCCAGAAAACTCCTCCTACACTTCAGTGACCCTGAGCTTGAGGTGCTGGCTCAGCTGGCATCTCCTGCAGATGAGGTCCTCATCAACTTAAATGGTAAAAAAAAAAAAAGATTAAAAGTTCTGCTACAGTTATTTTATACCTTCTGACTCCTTAAGCTCCTATAATATTTTCCCAATCGAACGCCTGCTGTTTGTCCTTCTATAACGTTAACATTACTTTTTTTTTTTGTCTGGTCTCCTAACTTTACACTCCTCTTAATCCTTACTTAAAAGCTGTCCACTCGCACCATTTCTATCCCCTTTGTATTAATGAACGCTTACGCTATCGCCTCTGAACTGCTCTACTTTCCTGACCGCTATGAATTGTTCAATCTAGAAAAAACTTGCTTACTGAATATCCACTGCTAGTTAATTTCTTTCTGTCTTGTCTGCTCCTATACCTGCTTGTGCCTGATTGGTGTCCAAGCACTAGTCACCTGCCTATGTACCACTGAGCTCTTCTCTTTACTCACTTTGAAGTCAGCCACTGCCTTTTTTTGCCTTTACGAAGAAATTGTTGTTTCTGTTACTTACTATGACACCAATTAAATTTACTTATTTACTGCTTACTGCTCTGCCTTGCCGACAGAAGTTTGAATACAAATAACAAGTATAAGTACCTTCTACTAATGCCTCCCATACCCATCCCCCCCCCCCCCCCCCCCCAAACTCAGCTGCTTTTGCTCCTGTGTGGGCAAAAAAAAAAAAAAAAGCTTTAAAAATTCTCATAAGGCTCCTTATCTGCAAACCAAAATGCAAAGTTTCTAGAAACAAAATGTGTTTTTTAATTAACTCTCACACCACAAAACACAAACTCTCAGCCGCTTCTCGTTTGTTTGCAAGGATGATAAACTCAGCACCTTAGTCTCCAATGAAACTGGGATGCTCAAACTGTATTACTATTGGGAGCACTTTCTCAATTCTTTTCAATATTACTTTGACCAATATCTTGACATCATTATTCAATAATGAGACTAGTCTGTAAGAACCACATTCCAAAGGGTCTTTATTTTTCTCAGGACAGACAGTGATCCTAGCTTACTGTGTGGGACACAATTAGTTTAATTTTTAACCTCTGCACATATTGCTAGAATCAATGAGGGGTTTAGCAGATATACATTTGTAAAATTCAGCTGGAAAAAATCCAGACCTTTAGCTTTATCAATTTGTAAAGAATTTATAGCATCCAGATTTTCAGTAAGTGCCAGTGGTTTGTCAAGTTCCTCTTCAAGCACTGTGCTAAGTTGTGGCAACTCGTATTAATCTAACCTTCTACTTTACATTACTCTGACATGTAGATATTTGCACTGTCTTTCAGAGTTACTGTACAATTTACAGCCTCAATGTGAAATATCACGGAGACCGTATTTTAGTGTGAAATGCATATTTATCATAGACTACTGTATCACACTGCATCATATCATATTATATGACATCCCATGATATTGACAAATATCAAACTGTTACCTTAAGAATCAAAATTTTATCATATTGTGATAAAACCTTACGTTTACTTCCCTTATATTTACTACTAGCAAAATACCCGCGCTTCGCAGCGGAGAAGTAGTGTGTTAAAGAGGTTATGTAAACATATATATGCATAAACATATATACATATATATACATATCTACATATACACAAATCTACATATACATATATATACATATACACATATACATATATATACATATACACATCCACATATACATATATACATACATACATACACACATATATATACATATATACATACATACATTCACACATATATCTACACTAATAAAAGGCAAAGCCCTCACTGACTGACTGACTGACTCATCACTAATTCTCCAACTTCCCGTGTAGGTAGAAGGCTGAAATTTGGCAGGCTCATTCCTTACAGCTTACTTACAAAAGTTAGGCGGGTTTCATTTCGAAATTCTACGCGTAATGGTCATAACTGGAACCTGTTTGACTGACTCACTCATCACTAATTCTCCAACTTCCTGTGTAGGTAGAAGGCTGAAATTTGGCAGGCTCATTCCTTACAGCTTACTTACAAAAGTTAGGCAGGTTTCATTTCGAAATTCTACGCGTAATGGTCATAACTGGAACCTGTTTTTTGTCCATATACTCTAATGGAGGAGGTGGAGTCACGTATCGCGTCATCACGCCTCCTACGTAATCACGTGAACTAAAAACAAGGAAGAGATTTACAACATGAGTCAAACGCAGGAACGAAGGTAAATGACGTTAATTTTTGAGTGTCTTTTAATACTGTGTAAGCATACATATTAACACATGTGCAATTAAACGTGTGCATTTACGGGGTGATTTCTCAGGCTTAAAAGCTCGCCTTTTATTAAAGAGGTAAATACAAACTGTTTTCATTCTGAAGGGCACAAACCACATTAGATTTCATGCTCAAGAGTAAACTCAGCACACAGCTTGGTCATATTACAACCGGTTCATTTTCCTCAGTTTAAAAAGGTTTACTTTTCTTCTTAATAAAATTTTTAAAGCAGTACTTCGCCGCTGCGAAGCGCGGGTATTTTGATATATATCAAAATATATCGCGTCATCACGCCTCCCACGTAAGCACGGGAACTGACCTGCTGCCGTTTGCAATGCCATATTCGCGAGATACAAGTTTAATGAGAAGACACTTTTAACTGCCGGGTCTTAGCTAACATTTAATAAACCCGTGGACATCGCAACATCACACAAGAGAGCGGCTCATGTGAAGTGACTGAACACAGCAGGAGTGATCACTTCGATGAATCAAACCTGTTCAAAAAACAAATAACACAATTGATAAGGTACGAACAGAATATGAAACCGATTATGGATTTGCGTACAGCCACTGAAACTTTGTGACGGCACGAGACTTCAGGTCACGTGTCTGCAAAACAACCTCATTGAGGCAACTATTTTTACTGGCGGTGGCTCAGGGGAGAGAGTTTTTATTCCTCGCATCCCCGTTATACCCTCTGATCTCCCATTTCAATTCAAACGCCTACAATTTCCACTAAGGCTCTGCTTCACAATGACAATTAATAAGTCTCAGGGACAGACCCTACAAAAGGTTGGCATTGATTTGAGGCAGGACTGCTTTTCACATGGCCAACTGTACGTTGCATGCTCAACAGTAAGCTACCACACAGCTTGGTCATATTACAAGCAGAGGGGCGAACTGACAACATGCTATACAAAGAGATCCTTAACAAATAATTATTGATAAATTTTCCTTCGGTTTAAAAAGGTTTACTTCTTAATAAAAATTTTAAAGCAGTACTTCGCCATTGCGAAGCGCGGGTATTTTGATATATATATGTAGATATGTGCCTGTGTGTGTATATATATATATATATATATATATATATATATATATATATATATGTATATGTAGATATATATAAATATACTGTATATATGTATATATATGTGTCTGTGTGTATATATGTATGTGTGTATATATATGTATGTGTATATGTTGACATATGTATATATATGTGGATGTGTATATGTATATATATATGACAGCAACACTCATAACAATGACAACACAATTACATATACAGTATATATATGTAGATATATATATATGTGTAAATGTATGTATGTATTTATGTATGTCTAAAGATAG
>NC_041396.2:122717304-122769804 GCF_900747795.2 Erpetoichthys calabaricus
CTCTATTACAAAGTGATCCAAACTGTCGTTTATACCTCGTGTCTTCTCATTAAACTTGTATCTCGCGAATATGGCATTGCAAACGGCAGCAGGTCAGTTCCCGTGCTTACGTGGGAGGCGTGATGACGCGATATATTTTGATATATATCAAAATACCCGCGCTTCGCAGCGGCGAAGTACTGCTTTAAAAATTTTATTAAGAAGAAAAGTAAACCTTTTTAAACTGAGGAAAATGAACCGGTTGTAATATGACCAAGCTGTGTGCTGAGTTTACTCTTGAGCATGAAATCTAATGTGGTTTGTGCCCTTCAGAATGAAAACAGTTTGTATTTACCTCTTTAATAAAAGGCGAGCTTTTAAGCCTGAGAAATCACCCCGTAAATGCACACGTTTAATTGCACATGTGTTAATATGTATGCTTACACAGTATTAAAAGACACTCAAAAATTAACGTCATTTACCTTCGTTCCTGCGTTTGACTCGTGTTGTAAATCTCTTCCTTGTTTTTAGTTCACGTGATTACGTAGGAGGCGTGATGACGCGATACGTGACTCCACCTCCTCCATTAGAGTATATGGACAAAAAACAGGTTCCAGTTATGAGCATTATGCGTAGAATTTCGAAATGAAACCTGCCTAACTTTTGTAAGTAAGCTGTAAGGAATGAGCATGCCAAATTTCAGCCTTCTACCTACACAGGAAGTTGGAGAATTAGTGAGGAGTCAGTCAGTCAAACAGTTTCCAGTTATGACCATTACGCGTAGAATTACGAAATGAAACCCGCCTAACTTTTGTAAGTAAGCTGTAAGGAATGAGCCTGCCAAATTTCAGCCTTCTACCTACACGGGAAGTTGGAGAATTAGTGATGAGTCAGTCAGTCAGTCAGTCAGTCAGTGAGGGCTTTGCCTTTTATTAGTATAGATTTTACCAAATCTGCAATAAGCAAAATGTAATTTTTTATAAAATGCACACTCAAACTGGGGCTACTCACTTTTAAAATTCTTGCAGCAGGAATCTTATTTCCGGACATCATCATTCTGGTATTTTACAACTGCAACCTTGGAGTCAACGATGTCCCTTTACCCATGAAATCCTGAAGAGGGACCAATTTTCCTCCACTATACATTATTTAACAACTATTACTCATATGTAGTATGCATAGTTTTCCATCATATTAAAAAAAAGCAACCTATTACTCACCAGAGAGAAAACTTTTTAATCGACCAAACTGGATCTCATACTGTTGAGAGTCAGCTTGGCAAGGTGCAGAAGAAACAACACTGGTACATCCGGATTCAGCCTGAACTGTAAATATTTCAAAGAAAACTTACTTAATGTTCAATAATTTTACACACTTTTACCGGTATCATACATTAAATACAATTCTTTCAAAATGTAGTATTATTCAATAAGACAAAGCGAGTTAGGAAAATGGATGGATGGATAACAATTTGCTTTTTAAGTATTCATACCAAACATCTATCATAAGGTACCGTAGATACTCGCGTATTAGTCGATCTCGCAGATAAGTCGAGTGTATTGTTTAAGCCGAAAATTACAAAATTTGTTATGACCCGCGTATAAGTCGAGGGTAAACCTTGACAGCTATCAGAGATAGAGGGCGACAATCAGCTGTTAATGACGACAAAATTCACTGTCAAGTCACAGGCATTCCCTTTGTGCTTGGAAAAATGCTAGACTTGTTGACTCGGCAACTAATCCTTGCATGTGCGTGAGTTGCGAAATGTAAACAAAGGCAAGATGGCTTCAATATGTCAAAAGGGAGCGAAGCGAGTGCAGAAAAGAAAACACTCGGCAGACTATGTTTTGCACATTATCGCGGAGTCGGACTCCGATTTTTCAGAATCGGATTTTATTGACAGTGATCAGGAATCGAGCAAGAGAGTGACAAGCCGGCATCAGCTGATCGGACACCAGCCGATGCCGCGCCAGCTGATCGGCTGCCAGTTGAACGCATTCGCACAGCCGATGCAGCTACGGCAAGGTTCGCATGGGAGGAATAATCAGATATCCGTGGAAGCTGAACTGGCTACCGGAATTCACAAGACAGCATGGCTTGCTGTTGGACACGACAGATCACCCGCTGCTGGACTACTTCAGGCTGCTCTCTTCTGATACTGCTTTTCAGCTACTGTCAGACGAGACAAACAGGTAGGCAGAGAAATTTTTTGAATCGCGGGCTGCGCTTGCATCGCATTGATAGCGTGCGTTGCCTTGGTTCTTTTGATTCCAAATCTGGTTGCACGTGGCAGCTAATGGTATGTTTGTTATCCAAATCCTGCAAAAGCTAATGCTCAAATTCAAGTATTTCACAGTTTAAAGAATTATTTAATGAAATTAGAAAAAAAACTAGCTAATTAGCAATAGTATTACTGGCTTATAATTATTTCAAAGACAATGGGAAACGGCAGATGACCGGTGACTTAACACCGTGAAGCGTTGAGTGTACAATGTCATTACCCAAATTCTATGGACAATTGTGTTGCCCCGCAGATAAGTCGATCCTGGTTTTTTGAATGAATTTTAAGGCATAAATTTTTCGACTTATACGCGAGTATCTATGGTAATAGGACATGCAAAAACAGTTAAAACAAGTCTGTAATTCAATCTTACATTTGTCTGAATATCAAATTGTTTAGTGCCAAGAATTAAAATCTAGTAACAATTATAAAACATAAATTTGTGCTTTATAAAAGCTGGGTTTGAGCTTTCTCCATACCAAGTCAGGATTATTTTGGTAGTCCTTATAAAACCACCATCAATTTACATACTTGGGAGTTTAGTACCCATTTTTTGCAACATCAGATGCAAAGCACAAGCTAAAATTG
This sequence comes from Erpetoichthys calabaricus, assembly GCF_900747795.2. Taxonomy (NCBI): domain Eukaryota; kingdom Metazoa; phylum Chordata; class Cladistia; order Polypteriformes; family Polypteridae; genus Erpetoichthys; species Erpetoichthys calabaricus. The sequence goes on from NC_041396.2 coordinate 122,720,153, forward strand.
CATAGTGTGCCTGTATTTCTACAAGCAGTGGTGCTTAATTGTTTCTGGTTATAGGAGGTTTATAGTTGCAGAATCAGGCTCCGATTACCATATAATTTATTGGGCAGAACTTTTAGACTATTAATAATAAGATAAACAACAATGCAAAACAAAACACACAAGAATAGTACATCATATATGGCCCTCATCAAAAGAATCTAATCAATAACAGAATGATGGCAGATACTGCACTTAACAATAAACATTATGATTTTGGATGAGCACAGACCATTCAGCACAACAAAAGGTCTATGATTCCATTAACCTACTTTCTCCAAAATAACGCGTCAGATTTTGAATATCCCCTAAGGACTACTGTCGATTAGGTGCTTTGTACTCTCTTTGGTATTCAGTATTAACAAAAACTTCAATGGAGTGCTCGATTGTTCCTTCTGTGCTTCCCTTGCCTTTCTGATAAGATCATTTTAAATTAATAGCCTGTCATAATTTTGAATCCTTCAACTATGCCACCTCTTAATGTTCATTGAACTCCTTCAGCCTTTCCTTATTGCTCATATGTCACTGAATTAAGCCTAGTCAGCCTGCTCTGATTGTCTTAAGCACTATTTTATCATTTTTTATTATAAAAAAGGAAGGTAAAAACTGCACACACTACTCTAGATGACCTCACTTCTGCATTGTATAGCTTAACCAGAACCTTCACCGACTTGTACAAACATCCAGCTATTGAAAAGGAAAATCACATCCTACTGCCGTTCTTAATTGCTTCTGATGGATGGATGGATGGATAAAATGAATGAATAAATCAAGCCACAAAACAACCATAGCTGTGCAAATATTTTGAATATCTCTTCCTAGAACACAAGTGTTTTTTTTTGTTTTTTTTTTTAAAAAGTAAAATGTAATATTTCCTAAAAAAAACTAAAAACAAATTACGTTTTTAATGTGATACTTAGTTTTTATCACTAAAATAAACACTGATGCTAAGACGGAAAATATTGGTCCAGGTCATTTGTTCTGTGACGAAAATGGAACAAAAACTAAATAAAAATGCACCCTTAAAGACAAAAACCAAGAAGAATGCTTTTAAATTCATAGTTGATGAAAACTAAACAAAAATGTTACAACTGGACAATGAGCAATGTGAAGTTCTTTTCACATCTGCATGACACGTGAAATAGTCCAACAAATAACGAGTGTGCAATTTTAAAAACTTTTATGCAAGATTGTTATTGGAGAACACTAGTTTGGCCGCCATTAGGAAATCATCCCGTCAGCCAGAATCCTGCTCCACTCTGTACCGCTATGCCAGCCAACAGGATTCGCGGGTGAAAAAAGCAGCCAGACATATGGACCAACTTTAATTACAGTATTGAATAAAATAAAACCCAGTGTAAGCCATGTGGAGAGAAATGCTCAGGAAAGAACACCATAAACCTGAAGAGGTATCTAGAGGTGCACCATCCTGATATACAGTCATATGAAAAAGTTTGGGAACCCCTCTCAGCCTGCATAATAATTTACTCTATATTCAACAAAAAAAAGATAACAATGCTAGGTCTTTCATTTCCTAGGAACATCTGAGTACTGGGGTGTTTTCCGAACAAAGATTTTTAGTGAAGCAGTGTTTAGATGTATGAAATTAAATCAAATGTGAAAAACTGGCTGTGCAAAAATTTGGGTCCACTTGTAATTTTGCTGATTTGAATGCATGTAACTGCTCAATACCAATTATTTGCAACAGCAAATTGGTTGGATTAGCTCGTTAAGACTTGAACTTCATAGACAGGTGTGTCCAATCATGGGATCCTCAAAACAACTCTAAAAAGATCTAAAAACAAAGATTGTTCAGTATCATGGTTTAGGGGAAGGCTACAAAAAGCTCAGAGGTTTAAACTGTCAGTTTCAACTATAAGGAATGTAATCAGAAAATGGAAGGCCACAGTTGCTGTTAAACCCAGGTCTGGCATGCCAAGAAAAATACAGGAGCAGCATATGCACAGGATTATGAGAATGGTTACAGACAACCCACAGATCACCTCCAAAGACCTGCAAGAACATCTTGCTGCAGATGGTGTATCTGTACATCATTCTACAATTCAGCGCAATTTGTACAAAGAACATCTGTATGGCAGGGTGATGAGAAAGAAGCCCTTTCTGCACTCATGCCACAAGCAAGGTCGCTTGTTGTATGCAAATGCTCATTTAGACAAGCCAGATTAATTTTGGAACAAAGTGCTTTAGACTGGCGAGACAAAAATTGAGTTATTTGGTCATAACAAAATGTGCTTTGCATGGCGGAAGAAGAACACCATATTCCAAGAAAATCACCTGCTACCTACTGTCAAATTTGGTGGAGGTTCCATCATGCTGTGGGGCCGTGTGGCTAGATCAGGGACTGGAGCCCTTGTTGAAGTCGAGGGCCGCATGAATTAAACCCAATAACAACAAATTCTTCAGGATAATGTTCGAGCATCAGTTACAAAGTTGAAGTTACGCAGGAGTTGGAAATTCCAACAAATTCCAACAAGACAATGACCCAAAACACAGTTCGAAATCTACAAAAGCACTCATGCAGAGGGAGAAGTACAGTGCATCCGGAAAGTATTCACAGCGCATCACTTTTTCCACATTTTGTTATGTTACAGCCTTATTCCAAAACGGATTAAATTCATTTTTTTCCTCAGAATTCTACACACAACACCCCATAATGACAACGTGAAAAAAGTTTACTTGTGGTTTTTGCAAATTTATTAAAAATGAAAAAATTGAGAAAGCACATGTACATAAGTATTCACAGCCTTTGCCGTGAAGCTCGAAATTGAGCTCAGGTGCATCCGGTTTCCCCTGATCATCCTGGAGATGTTTCTGCAGCTTAATTGGAGTCCACCTGTGGTAAATTCAGTTGACTGGACATGATTTGGAAAGGCACACACCTGTCTATATAAGGTCCCATAGTTGACAGTTCATGTCAGAGCACAAACCAAGCATGAAGTCAAAGGAATTGTCTGTAGACCTCCGAGACAGGATTGTCTCGAGGCACATATATGGGGAAGGTTATAGAAAACTTTCTGCTGCTTTGAAGGTCCCAATGAGCACAGTGGCCTCCATCATCCGTAAGTGGAAGAAGTTCGAAACCACCAGGACTCTTCCTAAAGCTGGCCGGCCATCTAAACTGAGCGATCGGGGGAGAAGGGCCTTAGTCAGGGAGGTGACCAAGAACCCGATGGTCACTCTGTCAGAGCTCCAGAGGTCCTCTGTGGAGAGAGGAGAACCTTCCAGAAGGAAAACCATCTCTGCAGCAATCCACCAATCAGGCCTGTATGGTAGAGTGGCCAGACGGAAGCCACTCCTTAGTAAAAGGCACATGGCAGCCCGCCTGGAGTTTGCCAAAAGGCACCTGAAGGACTCTCAGACCATGAGAAAGAAAATTCTCTGGTCTGAGGAGACAAAGATTGAACTCTTTGGTGTGAATGCCAGGCATCACGTTTGGAGGAAACCTGGCACCACCCCTACAGTGAAGCATGGTGGTGGCAGTATCATGCTGTGGGGATGTTTTTCAGCGGCAGGAACTGGGAGGCTAGTCAGGATAAAGGGAAAGATGACTGCAGCAATGGCTTCAGGACAACTCTGTGAATGTCCTTGAGTGGCCCAGCCAGAGCCCAGACTTGAATCCAATTGAACATCTCTGGAGAGATCTTAAAATGGCTGTGCACCGATGCTTCCCATCCAACCTGATGGAGCTTGAGAGGTGCTGCAAAGAGGAATGGGCGAAACTGGCCAAGGATAGGTGTGCCAAGCTTGTGGCATCATACTCAACAAGACTTGAGGCTGTAATTGCTGCCAAAGGTGCATCGACAAAGTATTGAGCAAAGGCTATGAATACTTATGTACATGTGCTTTCTCAGTTTTTTTATTTTTAATAAATTTGCAAAAACCTCAAGTAAACGTTTTTCACGTTGTCATTATGGGGTGTTGTGTGCAGAATTCTGAGGAAAAAAATGAATTTAATCCATTTTGGAATAAGGCTGTAACATAACAAAATGTGGAAAAAGTGATGCGCTGTGAATACTTTCTGGATGCACTGTACAATGTTCTGGATTGGCCGTCACAGTCCCCTGACTTGAATATCATCGAAAATCTATCCAGTGAAGAACTGAAAATTTGAAATGCATTTCACTGACATTTTGCCATTTATACCACAGTTTTGGTATAAAAAAAAGTTTGAAAAGTATAACTTCTACAGACAAAAAAATCATATATAACACTTGGGGTAGAATTACAATTTCATGCAATAAATAGGCAGACTTCAAAGACACTTCAAAACACTAAAAAAATGGCTTAGACCTTAAAGGGTTAATACAAATTTTTTGAAAAGAACTATCATACAAAACAGACTTTGATGCTTTGTCTGTTGATCAAAAACAATCTACATTGGTTTGAAAAGCCTCTTTTGATTGAAAGAGAATATAGTGGGATTGAGGATTTGAGATGTTTTATTGCCACTACTACTAGCCTGAGGAGGTACTTAACAAAAGGAATCCAATCTCTGCTACATAAGACCAAATTCCAGAACTGTATGAAATTGGAATTAAACAAGTAAATAATTTAATGGCATAAGAGCCCATCTTAAAAAGTTAATGTTAATATTAAACTCACACAAGTGTCTGCTTAATTTCAATAGAATATCAGTTTCTCATAGTCAGATTATGGTATAATCTTTTACCTCCTGTTGATTAAGCCAGTTTGGAAACAGTCTCATTGCTAGAAACATGGACTGAGAGATTAGTTTATAAACAGAACGTTGGCGTGCAGTTTTCTGAAAGTGCCGACTGTCTCTTGAACATTTTGATATGACCAAACATAAGCAGAAAAGGAACAAAGTAGGCCTTAAAAAGAATTTTCTTTAAACAAGAACTTTTCTTTTATTTGTAATATTGTTTTATTTTTGTGCGAACTGTTTTTCTTTCTAAAACGGTTAAATCGAAGATACTTGGATTATGGAATTATTTGAACAGGCGTCTCACTATTGTCCGAATTGTTCTATGAAGTAAATTATAAGCTGCACAGCTTTGGCAATTTTGGACAAATGCAGCAACAACTTGTTTGTGTGGTTTCTTTACATTCTTTAAGATTGTTCCTGAGAAGAAATAAAACACTCATTTTACAGGTTCAGGTTTTCTGTTTTTATGCCAGAGATGTAACACAAATGGCAGGCCATAAGCACAAAGCAAGGGACCAGAGGCCTCATGTATAATGCCTTGCATAGATTTCATACTAAAGGTTTGCTTACTTACAAACACAGAAATAGCATATGCATACACAAACACAGAAATCGGATTTATAAAACTGTACATAACAGTTCCTTTATAAATTCAACTTTAAACTACACAGGTGTGCGTGTGCTTTTAGCTATTCCCCGTCACCACCCACCAGTAACCATGTATGGCTTAAAACACCTTTTTCTTTAATATTCATGACCTTAACACCATACAAGTTTGCCCATATTCCTGAGTGGCATCTTTCAAACCATGGAAGAACAAAGAAAATTAAAGCGTAGTGATTGTGAATTTGAGGTTTTACTAACATTTGGAAAAGTTTAAAGAGACCTCCACCTCTCTCATGGATGCACTAAGATACTGCAAGTCTCAAATTAAAGTTATATTTTTTCTTCAATTAATAAAGGCTACAGTTAATGTAATCTATAACGTGATATGCTAATCAACGAATTAGGCACAGAGTGATAGGAGGACTTAGAGGATGGATGATGGATGGATGGATAAATTAATACTATAATTCTTCCTTCCCAAAGCAGCTCTAACTTGCATGACACATATCCTTTAAAGAGAAAACTAGTCAAAAGTTTATACAACTTTAAGCCAGTTTCTATGCCAAACGTGGGTTTTATAAATCATGACTTTTGCGTATGAAATTACGTACACACGCTTACTAGCATAAGCAAGTTTAATACACGAGACACATGTACTTGAAACAAAATCCGTGGGCAGGCTGGGGTCAAAACTGAAAACGCAAAAGATCAGAAGTGAAAATTCCAATATTTCAGTTAGTTTTCAGGCATGCACTTTCCATTTCAGTATAGTTTTATTTTTCCACTTAACTTTAAAATGTGTTTACTATGTTTAATAAATTACTATAACTGTTTTACTTAAAATTTTCATTAACTATGATACCCTTGCCTGGTATTGATGTTTTATGTGTATGAGCTTCACGTAATCAAAAACTCTATAACTGATACTGGGGCAAAAAAAAAGAACAATTTTTAATATATAGCATGTCTAGGTACTTAACATTTTCTGCAGCTAATAGCTTTAAGGACGGTAACTGTTAAAGTCAAAATATATGGCAAAACAAAAGGAAAACTATGTAAAATATAAAAGTATGACTTACCCGTTAAGTTTGCTGCCATCTCCTCTGTTGTCTGAGAGAGTTTGGGACCCTTTAGGGCACCTTCCGAGTCCACATATTGGCGTCTTTTGAGATACTGAATAACTGTGTGTTGGATCTGCTCAGTACGCCCTCGCTTCATGGCCTTTGTTCAAATAATAATATAAAAAAATGCATTAACATTGTTAAACCTTGAAACCATTTCAAAACAAATAAAAATAAATCAAATTTTGATTCCATGTCTCAAAGTCTGCATCAATAGGAATATTTATATACACAGCTTCTTGCAAACTTTTTTACCCAATTAATTAAAATATCTAATACATAACTTCAGTGTTTTAAGGTTATTTCCTGAAAACCACTACATATTACTATTTGATCTAGACTCTTGCTTTGCGAAGTGATGCTATTTTTAAAAATATCTATCTCTGTAAGCAATATACAACCACAGCCAAAGGGCCCCTAGACAAAATAGAAAACTAAAAAGCAGTGAAATCTATGTAAGGCAATTTCAAAGCAGCAACATTTTCCAATTTCACAAAACATAACAGCATTTGAAAGGTATGTTTATTAAAAAAAATGAAACTGGAAATAACTCATATTTTGGAGTAATAATCTGCAATAATGAGAAGCATCATATCATAGTGTTGCTGGCCTCTCCCCCCCCCATTTTGTAATGGATTTCCTCCTTGCAGGTTAGGTGCACAGGCCAGGTTAAACTGACCCCTTATTTGTATAGATGTGTGCGTGCGTATGTGTTTACCATGCGATGGGCTGGCGCTCATCCAGACATCACTGTGCTCTGTGCTTACATATACGTTGTCGGAGTCCCGATCCGATTGTATGGGTGGTTACCTACCAGGTAACGCATATGGTTGGTCTGCCATTTGGCAAACATCCACCACGGGTGCCCCCTCAGTTGCGAGAAGCACATCATAGAATGTTACAAAGTTTTACTGTCAAATAATGCAAAGAGTACGCGACACGTGTTTTGCCCTTATTTGGACTCATCAGGTATACACACTCGTCTGCACCCCCCTTGGGGATCGAACCTCAGACATTAGCATCAGAAGTGAAGTCTCTTTACACTGCGCCATGGCGTGTGGTTTGCTTATTTGACAGCCTGGAGATCAGATAGAGATTTTATATATATTTTGTAACAGTAGGGGGCGCTAGTGCTCCCTTGAACCCTTAGGTACCACGCCAAACGCCAGGTAAAAGTCCAAGACTCTTTATTTTTATAATAATTACGTGCACAAAGCACCCTCCACTCCACACTACTCATATAATCAATATCAATAAACAATCACAATTCCTCCTCTCCCAGACGCGTTGCCACCCTTCCTCCCAGCTCAGCTCACTCGTCTGGGGTTTCCCACAGTCCTTTATAGTCCATGACCCGTAAGTGTTTCGCCCTTCTGTCCATGTAACTTGGAACACCCCTGGGTCATATAAAAACTCTTCTTTTTCACCATGGAAGTACGTCGTTTCCCCTGTCGCAGTTATTAAGACGCACTTCCAGGTTATAGGGCACATACAAGTCTTTGAGCGTCCCTGCAGCATCCTCTGGTGGGCCCCACGGTGTCCAGCAGGGTCGGGAATAAAAACTCCATTGTCCATGATTCCCTGCTGGTCTTCGGGGCACTCCCATGCTACAGGGAGGGCTCCATCTAGCGGCCTGGGGGTATGGGCTGGGATGAACAGCCGGCCATCTCCCACAATATATTATAATTTTATTTTTTTATATTATATATATTATATCACACACACACACACACACACACACACAAACATTTACAGTACTGTGCAAAAGTTTTAGGCAGGTGTGAAAAAATGCTGTAAACAAAGAATGCTTTCAAAAATGGAAGTGTTAATCATTTATTTTCATCAATCAACAAAATGCAGTGAATGAACAAAAGAGAAATCTAAATCAAATCAATATTTGGTGTGACCACCCTTTGCCTTCAAAACAGCATCAATTCTTCTAGGTACACTTGCACACAGCTTTTGAAGGAACTCGGCTGGTAGGTTGTTCCAAACATCTTGGAGAACTAACTACAGATCGTCTGTGGATGTAGGCTTCCTCACATCCTTCTGTCTCTTCATGTAATCCCAGACACACTCGAAGATGTGGAGATCAGGGCTCTGTGGGAGCCATAACATCACTTCCAGGACTTCTTGTTCTTGTTTACGCTGAAGATAGTTCTTAATGACTTTGGCTGTATGTTTGGGGTCGTTGTCCTGCTGCACAATAAATTTGGGGCCAATCATACACCTCCCTGATGGTATTGCATGATGGATATGTATCTGCCAGTATTTCTCAGCATTGAGAACACCATTAATCCTGAACAAATCTCCAACTCCATTTGCAGAAATGCAGCCCCAAACATTCAAGGAACCTCCACCATGCTTCACTGTTGCCTGCAGACACTCATTATTGTACCACTCTCCAGCCCTTCAACGAACAAACTGCCTTCTGCTACAGCCAAATATTTCAGATTTTGACTCCTCAGTCCAGAGCACCTGCTGCCATTTTTCTACACCCCAGTTCCTATGTTTTCGTGCATACTTGAGTCACTTGGCCTTGTTTCCACGTCGGAGGTATGGCTTTTTGGCTGCAACTCTTCCATGAAGACCACTTCTGGCCAGACTTCTCCGGACAGTAGATGGCTGTACCTGGGTCCCACTGGTTTCTGCCAGTTCCCAAGCTGATGGCACTGCTGGACATCTTCCGATTTCGAAGGGTAATAAGCTTGATGTGTCTTTCATCTGCTGCACTAAGTTTCCTTGGCTGACCACTGCGTCTACGATCCTCAACGTTGCCAATTTCTTTATGCTTCTTCAAAAGAGCTTGAACAGCACATCTTGAAACCCCAGTCTGCTTTGAAATCTCTGTCTGGGAGAGACCTTGCTGATGCAGTATAACTACCTTGTGTCTTGTTGCTGTGCTCAATTTTGCCATGACATTAAACTGTCTTCCACAACCTTACCTTGGTAGCAGAGTTTGGCTGTTCCTCACCCAGTTTTAAGCCTCCTACACAGCTGTTTCTGTTTCAGTAAATGACTGTTTCAACCTACGTGTGACATTGATGATCATTAGCACCTATCTGGTATAATTGGTTGATCAAACACCTGACTATAATCCTACAAAATCCCTGACTTTGAGCAAGTGTACCTATAAGAATTGATGCTGGTTTGAAGGCAAAAGGTAGTAACACCAAATATTGATTTGATTTAGATTTTTTATTCGCTCACTTTGCATTTTGTAAATTGATAACAATAAACAATCATTTATATTTCTGAAAGCATTCTTTGTTTACAGCATTTTTTCACACCTGCCTAAAACTTTTGCACAGTACTGTATGTATATACACACACACACACACACACACACATATACATACATATATATATTATATTTTGCACACAGGCAAAACATGACAGAGCACTCCGGTAAGAAGAGAGGAGGGGGGCTGTGCATTTATGTGAACAATGTGAACAATAGCTGGTGCACAAATTCCACCATAGTCACCAGACACTGCTCTCCAGACGTGGAGTTTATGACGATTAAATGCAGACCCATATACCTCCCCCGTGAATTCAATGCTATACTGCTAACTGCTGTGTACATAGCACCAGATGCTAATGCTAACTCGGCTCTGGGGCTTTTGCATGACACCATCAGCAGTAAACAGAGCAAGTATCCTGAGGCTGTTCACATCATTTCTGGGGACTTTAATCATGCAGATCTGAAAGCAGTTCTCCCTCAATTCCATCAACACAAAGTGTGCAACCAGGGGAGTAAAAACACTGGACAAGTTGTACACAAACATCAGACAGGCCTATAGGGCTAAACCCCTAGCACACCTTGGCCAGTCTGATCATACATCTCTGCTTCTAATCCCTGCATATACTCCCCTCAGGAAACAAGCTCCCATTATGACCAGGACTGTTACCATATGGCCCGAGGAGGCCTCCCAACAGTTGCAGGACTGCTTCCAGAGAACCGATTGGGAGGTTTTCTATCACTGAGACTTGGAGTACCACACTACGGCAGTCCTGGATTACATCAGGTTCTGCACGGACAACGTCACCAGGGACAGACACATAAGGATTTATCCTAACAGGAAGCCCTGGATGACGAGGGATGTCCAGAGTCTGTGAAAGCTAGGAATACTGCTTTCAGGTCTGGGGATGGGGCTCTTTACAGTGTAGCCAGAGCGAACCTGAAGACAGGCATCCGAGAGGCCAAGGCAGCATACAGAAGGAGGATAGAAGATCATCTGAGGAGTAACAACACCAGGCAGGTGTGGCAGAGTGTCCAGCACATCACCGGATACAAATCCAGCAACTCCTTGGCCGCTGAGGGAGACGCTTCTCTGGCAGAGGAGCTGAACATCTTCTTTGCCCGCTTTGAGGCGACACCAATAGCAGCTCCATCACAACAGCCTGTTCACAACAGCAATATACTCACAGTGGAAGAGTGTGAGGTGAGGCGGGTGATGAGGAAAGTGAACCCGAGGAAGGCTGCAGGACCCTACGGTGTGGCTGGACGGGTGCTGAAAGACTGTGCAGATCAACTGGCCAGAATCTTCACCAGGATTTTCAACCAGTCCCTGTCCCAGGCCACTGTCCCATCCTGCCTCAAGTCCTCAATCATTGTTCCGCTGCCGAAAAAATCCAACACGAACAGTCTGAATGATTTCCGCCCAGTGGCACTCACATCTGTCATCATGAAGTGTTTTGAGAAACTGGTGTGGAGTCATATCATCGCCTGTCTGCCAGCAGACATGGACCCCTTTCAATTTGCTTACAAAGCAAAGAGATCCATGGAGGATGCTGTGGCCACAGCCCTTCATGCTGCCCTGACCCACCTGGAGCAGCAGGGGAGTTACGCCAGACTGCTCTTTGTAGACTTCAGCGCGGCGTTTAACACCATCCTCCCACAACGACTGGTGTCCAAACTGGCAGATCTGGGACTTCCATCACTCACCTGCAGTTGGATACTGGACTTCCTGTCGGGTCGCTCCCAGAGTGTCAGGCTGGGTCTCCACACATCCACTGCTCTCAGCCTCAACACTGGGACGCCGCAGGGTTGTGTGCTCAGCCCGCTCCTCTACACCCTCCACACATATGACTGTGTCCCCACTCACCATAGCAACAATATTATAAAGTTTGCGGATGACATGACGGTGGTCGGACTCATCTCGGGCAAGGAGGGTGAGCTAGCATACAGGGACGAGGTGGAGCGACTGTCAGAGTGGTGCACAGTCAATAACTGCTTTGTTCCTCATTGGTACAAACTGCTACATACAGGTGAGGGGACGCTGGCGCACGCATGTTGTTGCCGCTCCTCCCTGTAAACAACACTTCTCACAAAATTCGCCTAATTCTACACTTTCTTACGTTTGTTTTATTTCTTTTATTGTACGTATAGTTCGTGGATACAGCTGACTCGAATTGTATGGATTTGGCTTATATTTACAGATTTTATGGACTCTACTTTGACTGGGAATAGCTGAGTCTGTGGATCACGGGACGAGAACCTTCAAGCATTTCTTTGTGCCTGGCAATCTAGGACCTCGGGATGATCTGTCTCCGTGATTATATTTAATTCGCTTTGCTGATCTGCTCCCGTTTCATCTTATAGTACTATACGACTGGGAACTGATCTGATGTTCTTATTAACCTGGCTTTTGGCTCCGGGGCGATCACGCCTGAAATTACCAAGCGTTACATTTTGTGACTGTGTATTGGAACCTCCAACTCCTGCTACCTCCTCTTGCTATGCTTTCTGCTGATTGCTATGGCTGCTCACCTACGCTACCACACCTGCCTGTCCTACCGGTTCCACTCTGCTGTGCTGCTTCTCCACTGCTATTCAGATAAGTATTACTCAGCATCATGCTAAAATACTCTCATGACAAACTCCTTCTTATTAAACAGTTTGTCCAGAGCAAATGGTCTGACTGCAACATCCTAAAGGACGCCGGTATTTTGCAGCGCCCGAAATATATACATCGCGGGTCAGGTCGCCGCCACCGCCGGGCTGCGAATGAAAAGACCATCGGCAGCATTTGCTCAGGTCCTTCTCATGACCCTGGAAATAGAATTGTCAGTGTGCCAAATTTGCATTATGTGGGAATAAACCCTGATTGCGGCTCTGTGCAGAAAGAAGCCTCATTATGTAATATTGCACTGTTTAACTCGAGGTCTCTTAATGGCAAAGCATTGGTGTTGTCAGAACTCATCACTGACACCAAACTTGATATTCTGTGTCTAACGGAGACTTGGCAAAAACCAAACGAATTTGCGTCTCTCACAGAGGCGACTCCAATTGGTTTCACTTTCCACTCAGAGCCTCGCAGCTCAAGACATGGCGGCGGGCTGGCAGTAATTATCAGAGAAGACTTAAACGTTAAAAGAATCCCAATTGACTGCCCATTGTCTTTTGAGTGCCTGGCTCTTAAACTAACAACGGAATCAGGTCCTGTCTCACTCATTGTTCTTTATCGTCCCCCAAAATACAATGCATCCTTCTTATCAGATCTGATTGAACTTTTGACCCACCTAAGCTCTTACTCTCAGAGAATTATCCTTCTTGGTGATTTCAACATCCATATTGACACCCCCACATCTAAACTGAGAAATGAATTCCTGTCCTTACTGGACTGTTTTGACTTGACACAACATGTTGATTTTCCAACCCATTCTGGCGGTCATATATTGGACCTGATCTGCACTTCTGGACTATCTGTTGCCAACATTTACAGCACTGATTTGGGACTCTCTGACCATAAAGCAGTATTTTTCACTGTCTCATTACCTCTCCCACCTCTTACCTGTAAACGACAAATTTCTTACAGAAACCTTAAAAATATCTGTCCCTCTATCCTTTCTGGATCCATTTCTGATCTTTTACTGTCTGCACCTATTCCATCAACACTAGATAGTTTTGTTCACCACTATAACACAGCCCTTCACTCAGCATTAGATAAAACGGCTCCTTTAAAACATAAGGAGGTTTCCTTTAAACGTTCAGCTCCTTGGTATAACTCAGAATTGCGATCTATGAAAGCAGCTGGCCGACACCTTGAGAGAATGTCACGTAAGACTGGCCTCACCGTGCACATCCAGGCTTTCTCTGACCACCAAAGAGCTTACAGAGAAGCACTAACTTCTGCCAAGAACACCCATTATGGCAGAATAATAGAAAGTAGCCATGATAACCCAAGGGTTTTGTTCTCTGTAGTTAATAAACTACTCGAACCCGCATCTGGTCCAACTACCTCTTCTACTGAAGTCTGTGAGGAATTCCTCCACTTTTTTCCGTAACAAAATTAAAGATCTAAATAATTTAACCAACATAAATACATCATCTGTTTATATCTCTCCCTGTTTTCCCCACTCCATCCAGCTCCTTCTCTAAGTTCTCACCAGTCACATCTGCGTTTGTTAATGACCTGCTTTATAAGATGAGGCCGACTACTTGTGTACTGGACCCCATCCCCACCACACTACTTAAATCCTGCCTTCATGCCATAATCCCGACTTTTACAACAATAATAAACTCATCCCTTGACACTGGCTCTGTGCCGCTCACTTTTAAAATTGCTTCTGTAACCCCAATGTTAAAAAAGTCTGGCCTTGATGCTGACAATCTTAACAATTTCCGGCCTATTTCCCACTTACCTTTCCTGTCAAAAGTTCTTGAGCGTGTTGTAGCTTCCCAACTCACCAATTACCTAACCTCTAATAATTTGATGGACCCCTTTCAGTCTGGTTTCAGGGCGCGGCACAGCTGTGAAACTGCTCTGCTACGGGTAACCAATGATTTGCTTATGGCAGCAGACTCTGGACAAACCAGCATATTAATTCTGTTAGACCTCAGTGCAGCATTTGACACTGTCAGACATGACATCCTACTGTTCAGAATGGAGAACATGCTGGGTATCTCTGGCACTGCCCTCCAGTGGTTCAAGTCCTATCTGACTGATAGGCAAGAGTTTGTTAGTCTTGGCAACAGTAGATCCAGCTCAGCGCCAGTCACACAAGGAGTCCCTCAGGGCTCTGTCCTCGGTCCTCTGCTTTTCTGTATTTATATGCTTCCCCTTGGCCATATTATCCGTAGTTATGGATTGGGTTATCATTTTTATGCAGATGATACTCAGCTCTACTTCAATGTTAAAAGTGGAACTTCAACAGAGCTTTCTCAGCTCACAACCTGCCTTAGTGAAATTAAAACCTGGATGGAGCAGAACTCTTTAAAATTAAATTGCAATAAAACTGAACTCCTGCAAATTGGGACTAAAATGCAACTTAATAAAATGAGCTCCTCCCAGTCCATCTTGGCAGTGATCTCATCAGACCTGCCTCTACTGTAAAAATCTTGGTGTCATTTTTGACTCCTCCCTCACTTATTCCGCCCACATAAATCACATTAAGAAACTTTCTTACTTTCACCTCCGTAACATATCCCCGTGTTCGCTCCTTCCTCTCCTTCTCTAATGCTGAGAAACTTGTCCATGCTTTTATCACATCCCCGCATCGATTATTGTAATTCCCCTACTGGCAGGTGCCCCTTCTAATCTTATATCACAGCTCCAGCTTATTCAAAACTCAGCTGCAAGAGTCCTTACTCGAGCCAGCAGCAGCGAGCACATCACACCCATCCTGCTCCGCCTTCACTGGCTCCCTGTGTCCTACAGAATCGAATATAAAATCCTACTAATAACCTACAAAGCTTTAAATAACCTCGCGCCAAACTACATCAGTGACCTTCTCCATCACTATGTGCCTGCCCGCCCACTAAGGTCCTCTGATTCTGGTAATCTTGTTGTGCCCGTCACTAATCTACACTCCATGGGTGACAGGGCCTTCAGCTGTATAGCGCCCAGACTCTGGAATGACCTACCAAAATTAATCAGGTCAGCTGACTCCATGAATTCTTTTAAAAAACAACTCAAAACTCATCTGTTCAGGAAGGCTTTTAGCTCTACTTGACTTTATTACCTTTCTCTCAGTTTACTTCTCTGTCAAGATGCTCATGTAACCTGTATGTGTGTGCGAGACCATCAATTATATTGTCTTTTTTTTTTTTTTTTTTTTTCCAGAATTTACTGTCTTAATCTTCTTTGTTTATTTATCTGGTTTGTACAATGCTATATGCTGTATATTCTGCCGTTCTTTATTTATTCTGTAAGTGCCTTGAGCATGGGAAAGGCGCTATATAAATAAAATGTATTATTATTATTATTATTAATAACCTGCTCCTCAACACCAAAAAAACAAAGTAGCTTGTTATTGACTTTAGGAAAAACAAAACTGACATCCAGCCACTCATCATTGGCGGGGCCTGTGTGGAGAGGGTTCCGGTGTTCAGGTTTCTGGATATGGAGCTGGAGGATGACCTGACCTGGAGCGCCAACACCAAGGAGCTGCTAAAGAAGGCGCAGCAGAGACTGCATTTTCTGAGAATTCTCAGGAAGAACCACCTCCCAAAAAATCTGCTCCTTGCTTTTTATCATTGTTCCATCGAGAGTGTGCTCACGTATGGACTGTGTGTGTGGTACGGCAGCTGCACTTCCTCAGAAAAGAAAGCGCTCCACAGGGTCATCAGGATAGCGGAGAGAACAATTGGTTGTACCCTCCCCACTCTGGAACAAATCTACACCTCCCGAAGCCGCAAAAAAGCAATAGACATTTCACAGGACTCATCACATCCCGGTCATTGCCTCTTCCAGCTTTTGCCATCGGGCAAGAGATACAGAACTATGAAAACTAGGACAAACCGCCTTAAAAACAGCTTTTATCTGAAAGCAATCATGGCCCTGAACTCAGAATAAAACTGCTCCATATTATTCTTCCAATGTGCAATATAGACCTTAAGTCAACAAGTGCAATTTGTATATTTATTACTATTCGGTTTGTTATTATTTTCTCTCTTCTTGTCTTTTTAACTCTTACTCCTCACACTGAGTCGATTGCACCTTCAATTTCGTTGTTCCTTTGTAAAAGTGACAATGACAATAAAGATCTATCTAATCTATCTAATATATATATACACACACACACACACATATATATATATTTTGATCAGGGTGGCATCATTATTTCTTTCAATGTAGATGTCCAGGAAGCCGATGTGTTGGTTCATTTCTTTTTCCATGGCGAATTGGATTGCAGGGAATATTGTGTTGATGTGGTTGTGGACATCTACATTGAAAGAAATAATGATGCCACCCTGACCACTAGTGTTTACCGTAAGGAATGCTGTGCAGACAAGATGTTACACTTCGCCAGCAACCACCCAGTATCTCAAATAGAGCTGTGTTAAAACTCTGTTCAAAAAGAGTCCACACCCATTGTAATACAAAGGAGACAAAAATGAATGAAAGACGCTATTTCTTCCATCTTTTCACTTCAAACGGATACTCTAAAACATTCATTAATCGTAGCTTACACAGAAGATGCCAAAAAAACACAGCAAACAATAGACTTGAACCAGAACCCCCACCCCACCTGGTACTAGCTTCCTTATCACCACAAGGTGTCTGAAGGTGCAGCACGCATCCTGGCCAAGTCAGGCGTCAGAATAGCACACAAACCCACGAACAATCTGCGCACGGTCCTCTTCAATGCTAAAAACAAGAAATCGACAGCAGAAACACGAAATGCAGTTTATAGCATTCCATGCAGTTCTTGCCCAGCGGTATACATAGGACAAACTTCAAAAAGAATCGCAACACGAATACATGAACATCACAACGCCGTCAGAAGAAAGGACTCACGATCACTGATCTACACGCATACTAAATCAACAGGACATAAATCTTACTTGTACATTGTCCAGTTAAATGTAAGGCCAGTACCAAATGTGCCAGAGAGCTAGCCAAATCTTGGCTATCAAATGAGAACGCCATCAACAGACAATTGGACATAAATTCAGTATATGCAAACTTAAGAAGAACATGTTCATAATAAATAAAATCTTTACAAACAATAACCCCCCCCCCCCCCCTTCACTACATAATTTTTTGCTATATATTGCCTTTGACTCTTGTAAGACTAAGCATTATTCTCTGATGAAGGCCCTTGGTAGGGGCTGAAAGCTCAGGAATAAAAACTACGTTATGATATGCGATTCATTTTCTCCCTTTGTGGATCTCCAGCTGCAAACATACATACATAATATTATATTTTATATATATTTATACACACACACACACACACACACACAGTACATATATGTATGTATGTATGTATTCATACATACAGTGCATCCGGAAAGTATTCATAGAGCATCACTTTTTCCACATTTTGTTATGTTACAGCCTTATTCCAAAATGAATTAAATTCATTTTTTTTCCTCAGAATTCTACACACAACACCCCATAATGACAACGTGAAAAACGTTTACTGAGGTTTTTGCAAATTTATTAAAAATAAAAAAAACTAAGAACTAACAAGTATTCACAGCCTTTGCTCAATACTTTGTCGATGCACCTTTGGCAGCAATTACAGCCTCAAGTCTTGTTGAGTATGATGCCACAAGCTTGGCCAGTTTCGCCCATTCCTCTTTGCAGCACCTCTCAAGCTCCATCAGGTTGGATGGGAAGCGTCGGTGCACAGCCATTTTAAGATCTCTCCAGAGATGTTCAATCGGATTCAAGTCTGGGCTCTGGCTGGGCAACTCAAGGACATTTCACAGAGTTGTTCTGAAGCCACTCCTTTGATATCTTGGCTGTGTGCTTAGGGTCGTTGTCCTGCTGAAAGATGAACCGTTGCCCAGTCTGAGGTCAAGAGCGCTCTGGAGCAGGTTTTCATCCAGGATGTCTCTGTACATTACTGCAGTCATCTTTCCCTTTATCCTGACTAGTCTCCCCAGTTCCTGCCGCTGAAAAACATCCCCCACAGCATGATGCTGCCACCACCACCATGCTTCACTGTAGGGATGGTATTGGCCTGGTTTCCTCCAAACGTGACACCTGGCATTCACACCAAAGTGTTCAATCTTTGTCTCATCAGACCAGAGACTTTTCTTTCTCATGGTCTGAGAGTACTTCAGGTGCCTTTTGGCAAACTCCAGGCGGGCTGCCATGTGCCTTTTACTAAGAAGTGGCTTCTGTCTGGAAGCAGGAACAGGCCTGACTGGTGGATTGCTGCAGAGATGGTTGTCCTTCTGGAAGGTTCTCCTCTCGCAACAGAGGACCTCTGGAGCTCTGACACAGTGACCATCAGGTTCTTGGTCACCTCCCTGACTAAGGCCCTTCTCCCCCGATCGCTCAGTTTAGATGGCCGGCCAGCTCTAGGAAGAGTCCTGGTGGTTTTGAACTTCTTCCACTTACGGATGATGGAGGCCACGGTGTTCATTGGGACCTTCAAAGCAGCAGAAATGTTTCTGTAACCTTCCCCAGATTTGTGCCTCAAGACAATCCTGTCTCTGAGGTCTACAGACAATTCCTTTGACTTCATGCTCGGTTTGTGCTCTGACATGAACTGTCAACTGTGGGACCTCATATAGACAGGTGTGTGCCTTTCCAAATCATGTCCAATCAACTGAATTTACCACAGGAGGACTCCAGTTAAGCTGCAGAAACATCTCAAGGATGATCAGGGGAAACAGGATGCACCTGAGCTCAATTTTGAGCTTCATGGCAAAGGCTGTGAATACTTATGTACATGTGCTTTCTCAATTTTTTTATTTTTAATAAATTTGCAAAAAATCTCAAGTAAACTTTTTTCACATTGTCATTATGGGGTGTTGTGTGTAGAATTCTGAGGAAAAAAATGAATTTAATTCATTTTGAAATAAGGCTGCAACATAAAATGTGGAAAAAGTGATGCACTGTGTGTATGTGTATATATATATTTTATATACACACACACACACATATATATATATATATATATATATATATATATATTTAATAAAGAAGAGAATTAGCTTTTACTGTACATTATATATATGTGTGTGTATATATGTATATACACACACAGTACATATATACACACACATACACATATATATATATATATGTACAGTCAAAGCTAATTGTCTCTTTATTAAATCGAATCAAGCAAAACTTAGAACATAGCATATGCAAGGTCTCATTGATCACGTTCAAAATTCAAATATCAATAGTTCAGACAAATTCAAAATAGGTAAAGCAGTAATATTACCATCACCATATCTAGGTAGTCCAAGAGCATTGCAACAGTTATATCATGATGCAATGGCAATATCCTGAACTATCGGTCGGCTAGATTTATTTATTACAATGACGTGCAATCCACAATGGCCAGAAATCAGCAGATTCTTGAGAACAATGCCACTGGCTACATCAGCTCTGAATATTCCCACTTTTGTAAGTAGATTGTTTTTTCAAAAAGTCTTATTTTTATTGAATGAACTCGAAACGGTGTTCAGTCAAATTCGAGCATACATTTACACGATCGAATTTCAAAAATGGGGTTTGCCTCACATGCATTTATTGGTTACTTTGCAAAATAAATTAACTGCTGATGATGTAGATCGGTTTGTCTGTGCTGAAATTCCAAACAGAGAAACCTATCCTGAATCATGGTAAAAAGTCATTAAACACATGTCTCACGGACCACACTTAAAAGATTCAGTATGTTGGGATTCAAAAAAAAAAAAAAAAAGTGTTTAGAGAAATTTCTAAAAGTGTTCGTTCAAACAACAGATATGACTAAGGCTGGCTTTCTTGATTATCGCCGAAGAGATCACGAACAACACACTTAACACTCAAAGAAAGATGGTAAAATTGTGATGCTCAATAACTCAATGATTGCACCAAATAACCTGTATTTGCTCAAACTATTCGATTGTCATATTAACCCCTTCACCGCCCTCTGCCGGATATATCCGGCACCGCTGTTTTAATGCTAACGCCATACTGCCGGAATTATCCGGCACATTTGCCTGTGGTTATATGAATGCCTGGCAAGTAGTATAACTGACGGTTTGGCGTGGGTATTATTACTACGTTGTATTTCGACAAGTCTGTGGTTGTTTTGGCCGGTCATGTGACGTGATTCGCATGTAACAGCTGTGAATATGGCGAAACGTAAACTGACTTCAAGTGAGGCTTTGCAGGCGATTTTGGACAGTTCTGATCATGATTGTAGCAGTTCTGAAGAAGATTTTAGTGACAGTGATGAGCAGCAACGTGCGCTGCATGATATTGTGAATGAAGACGCATCGGATGACGGCGCTGAGTGGGTGTATCCCCAGCATCTCAGCTGGGCTGCTGCCCGTGGTGAACTACCTTTTCTGCATTCGTTTGAGGGAACGTGTGGCTTTATTGTTGATGTAAACAATTACACTGCTGAGCAGTTTTATGAGCTGTTTGTGTCACCTGATTTGATTAGACATTTTGTTCATCAGACAAATCTGTATGCAGCACAGTTTATTGAGAAAAATCCCAATTTACCTCCACATTCCCGTGTTCGTGCTTGGTTTGACACTGATGAAAACGAAATGAAAAAATTCATTGGGATTTTGATGTTGATGGGAATAATCAGAAAACCAGATATTGAGATGTACTGGTCTACAGATCCTATGTATGCAACACCTATTTTTGCAGCTGTCATGACACGTAACCGATTCTCTTTGCTGCTGAAATTCTTTCATTTGAATGACAACAGAAACGAGCCAGATAAGAAAGATCCAAACCGCGACCACTTGTTCAAGCTACGTCCTTTGATTGATCATTTATTTGAAGCATTTCAGTTGCCCTACATGCCAGGACCGTCAGTTGCAGTTGATGAAAGTTTATTGTCGTGGAAGGGCCGCTTACAGTTTCGACAGTATCTACCATTGAAAAGGGCACGGTTTGGTATCAAGATGTTTTGCTTAGCTGAGAATTCAGGTTACATTTATAGATTTCGTGTATACACTGGCAACTTGCACAACATTTAGTGGTCAATACTGCTTGAATAAATGTAAAAAATGTAAAAAAAATGTAAAAAAGTAAAAAAACAAAAATTGTTCAGATTTCGCCTGGCTTGGGGAATATTTAGGGAGTTGGCGGTTAAAGGGTTAATGTCGAGTATTGTGCATCGCTTATGAGTATTAAGTACATCTACAAGTACATTCGTAAAGAGCACGATAAGAGTACGCGTAACTTTATCGAAAGAACAGTCTCAGGACAAAGTTCAGGCATATTTAGATACTCGGTATGTCAGTGCAATGGAAAGCGGGAGGCATTTAATGGAATTGCCAATGCACGGTCGAAGTCATTCTGTTGAATTATTACCGATTCATTTACCAGGTCAGAATATGATTCAATTTAAAGAGGGCAAAGGAGCAGAAACTTAAGAGGTGGCGAAAAATAGAAATACAGAATTATTGGCTTATTTTGAACTTAATAAAACAGATGTAAATGCAAAAGCATATACGTATGCGCAAACTCCTCAACATTACACATGGCAGAAACAAAAAAAGTGTGGCATCAAAGAAAAATTAATTGCAAGTGTTGCTCGATTAAATACTGTACAACCAAAAGATATTGAACTGTTTCATTTAAAATTGTTACATGAATCAAAAGGAGCAATGTCGTATAAAGATGTTCTAACTATGGAACTATGTACGGTTAATTTCAAAAAGCGGCACGAGCAGCTGGGTTAAGTAAATTGGACGATCATATGTTTGAAAGGATGTCTGATGCCACTTCTGTAATGATGCCTGACAAATTAAGACACTTCTTCATGTACTTAACTATGATGGGTGAAGCTGATGCTTTACAATTATGGGAACAAACAATTCACATGAAAAAACAACTTCTTTAAATTGTATTTCCGGAAAAACAAACCTGGGGGTAGGCAAACGAAGTAAGCAGGGGGCAGAGCCCCCTAGTATGCTTATTATAGGATCCAAAGAACAGAGGTTTAAATAGTTCTACGAATGCAAAGTTTTGAGTTTTTCTTCTTCAGTTAAATATGCACATAAAATGGTTTATTTTGACTTTGGAAATGTATTGTTCGAGCATAAGAGTTCACATTAAAAATATTGAATGTATAAATATTGTAAAAAGGTAAAAGGCACCGTATACTTCACTGAGACTTAAATCCAGTCTGTAAAAAGATGCTGACATAAGCGATTCAAACAGGACAAAAATTACAGAGGACCTACGGAAATAGTTACTTTATCCCACCTCCTGGTATAAAACTTATCTTGGGCAAACAAGAGTTTAGTCCTCTTTGATGGGTGAAAGAGCTAGGAACCACTGTCACTGCCTTCCACCATCATTACATTAAAGTACTAGATGCCCAATGTGTGACCTATCCATGCGCGATTTTGAACTTTTCAGTAGTAGTAGGGTGTTGCACCGTGCAAACCATTATGAATGTAGTGAGAAGTCAAGCAAAATGACAACTTTTATTGGCTAACTAAAAAGATTACAATATGCAAGCTTTCAAAGTAACTCGGGCCCCTTCTTCAGGCAAGAAGATGGAAAGTTGGAAACTGGTTCAATGAAAGTTGATATATATATAAAAATTCAAAAAAATTAAATGTGCCGTTGTCTAACCTGTAGAGGTCTGTGCATCCATGGATATGCCTCCCCAGACCATCACTGACCCATCACCAAACCAGTCATGATGAACGATGTTACAGGCAGAACATTCTCCACAGCTTCTTGAGTCTCTTTCAGGTCTGTCACATGTGCTCAGGGTGAACCTGCTCTCATCTGTGAAAAGCACAGGGCACCAGTGGTGGAACTGCCAATTCTGCTATTCTATGGCAAATGCCAATCGAGCTCCACTGTGCCGGGCAGTGAGCACAGGAGCCACTAGAGGACGTCGGGCCCTCAGGCCACCCTCATGAAGTCTGTTTCTGATTGTTTGTTACTGATCCTGCTGATGGGTTAAGGACCTTCTATGGCCCTGTCCAGCTCTCCTAGAGTAACTGCCTATCTCCTGGAATCTACTCTATGCCCTTGAGACTGTACTGGGAGACGCAGCAAACCTTCTGGCAATGGCACATATTGTATTTCCATCCTGGAGAAGTTGGACTACCTATGAAACTTCTGTAGGGTCCATATATTGCCTCATGCTACCAGTAATGATACGGACCGTAGCCAAATGCAAAACTAGTGAAAAAACAGAAAAGATGTGGAGGGAAAAATGTCAGTGGCCTCCTCCTGTTAAACCATTCATGTTTCAGGGCGCATCTCATTGTTGCCCCTCTATAGTGCACCTACTGTTAATTTCAATAACAACAAAGCTGCAGAAAAACTGATTAACAACCCCTCTACTACTTAACTGACCAGATCAATATCCCAGGCGTTTCACTGACTTGATGCTATACTCGGATTAAAAAGTGTTCCTGTGATTTTTTGAGCAGTATATATTATATACATATAAAAAAAAAAAATAAAAAAAAAAGAGTATATTAGGAAGACGGAAAATAGTTTTTCACAACACTGTAACATATACCTTTAGGATGCAGAAGACTAACCTTATTGTTTGGAAGAGTGTGTCCTGAAATAGACTGGTGCCCTGTCCAGCGTTGGTGTCCGTCTTAAGCCTAGTGCTGCCAGGAGAAGACAGCAACTGGGTAAGAGGGTTAGGAAGAAAATAAAAGGATGGGACAATGGAACTTTAAAAATATTAACAAAAAAAAAATCAAAACCTTAAAAAGAAAATAACTTTGAGCTTGCTGGCTTAATTTTTCTTAGCATCACTTTGCATACTAAAATGCAGAACACTAGACCAACTCCTAAATTTTTGTTAGCAGTACACTATGTATAGTGTATGTGTGAACTATGAAATTTTCAATACAAAGGGCAATAAAATCGAGTTTCCACTACTAATCTTGAATGTAAGAAGACGGAAAAAATTTTTTAGAGCACTGCTATTCTGTCTTCCGACGATATTTAATGTGTCAATGTCATCAGTTGTATCTGCGATATAGACAAGAAACAAAAGCTAACTGCTTATCAAAACTATTTCAAGTTCAACAGTAATGCAGTAGTACCTATTGTAGCTTCAGAGGTATGTAAAGATTTTCTTAAATTGCAAAATGTACACAAAATTTGATACGACTTTAAAATGGTAGCACTGAGAAAGTTAAACTACACGATACAAAAGTCATATTTGGTTTTAGAAAAGCAGTGTAGAAAAATGGATAACCAACTTTAACTGTGCAGAACGATTTAATGCAATGAACATGGAGAAATGTAGGCCACAAAGGATCTGTAACTAAACTACAGCAATAATAATTCTGAATTTTAGATGTGTTGAAGAATAATGAATTTTCTTCACTCTACATGGTGGTGCTGAAGCACAGTATTTAACATTTTGGTATTAGATGCATACTAGCTAAATTTGTAATCAGAAGACCACCAATGGCTTGCATACCGCATACACCAAGAAACCTATTAAATGCGTCAAAGACAACATTTCAAACTTTTTTGCGGAGGCAATTTTAGAGCAATGATGAATTACGTATTTGTGGAAGAAATACGTGGTTGAGGTAACATTATTCGTGACACATCCCCAACAGTAGGCAAATTTACTGAACAGTTTGAGCTGGAATTTTCCGCAACATGCAACAGAAGGCACCAAAGTATTATTTAAAAAAAAAAAAAAAAAAAAAAAAAAAAAGAGAGAGAGAGAGCGAGATCGTCGATGCTGGCTGTTTATATCATACCAGTAGTACTAGGGTGTTGTACCGTGTTAGCCATTATGAATGTAGATAAAGGCCAAGCAAAATGACACCTTTTATTGGCTAACTAAAAAGATTACAATATGCAAGCTTTCGGGGCAACTCAGGCCCCTTCTTCAGGCAAGATGTAATCTTTTATTATACCACACACACGCATACGACACCGTTTTAATGCCTTGGCCTTAACATTTTTAAATAATCTCCCCTCTTTTGCTACTGGAACGCATACATCGCACGCATTTAAATTACAACATGTAAAGTATACAGGGGAAAACTGTGAAACTACGTGACTTTAAGGCCACTTTAAATAATTACGAACAATACCACATGCTGTTCTGGGCCCATTACATATACCATGAGATGTAAAACACCTTCGTTCTAGAAAAGAGATAAGGCTTTCCCTATTCAAGACTAATTTGAAAAAGATTACAATTTCGCCGTAAGTAGGGTTACCATAGCCCTACAAAAAACACATGCCTCTGATTTTTGCGTTACAAAACTGGCATGCTCTCTTATAATCCTGGACACACTCGAACTCGAAACAACATCAGTTTCCAGATATCGGAAAAACAACAATGGGCTGCGCAGGGATCGATCAACTGTAAAGAATGACACAAGCAAGGTAAAACACTAAACATGGAACATATCTCATATATCTCTGAAGTGAACGGGCGGGTGTCATACAGTATAGAAATTAATACATATTTCACCGTGCGCCAGCAAACAGCCAAAAAACAATAAAACAAAGCTCTAACGAAATCTTCCCTAATTATTGACCACATTGAGTCCACTTTAAACCGAGTGCATATAGATGAGCCTTATACGAATAAATTATGATCTTTGTTTCAATGCTTATAATATTTTTGAGGCCTACACATGCAAGATGTTTTAACCTTGTCCATAGCATGATTATTAACTTAATAGATCACAAATGACTAAGATACTCACTGCATATCATACCGATTGCTTCACGTCTCAAATTACATCCAGTCACTGTCGGCAAGTGAAAAAATAAAGAGCTAGATTTCCTGGTACCAAAAATCCCTGAATACCATTGCTTCTAGCAGTTAGTTCTAAGATGATCAGTTTTTTCAAGCGAGAGCGCAACCAATCACCAATGGCCAGGGACAAAACTCCATCTGGGTTCAAGGAGCAGAGTGGAAAGGTCATCCTCTGAGTGCGACGCGTGTGTTGGAACTGCTCCGCGTGAAAGAAGAGAAGGTCACTTACAACAATTGTTGTTGTCTGTGGAATTTCAAATACAAAAAGAACACAGTACTACAAGAAGCAGATGAATGCAGAGTACGACAAGGTAAATAAAAATATTTAGTAAAGAAATATAGACGTGAGGGTTAATACTGATTGTCGTTGTGTTAAGAGTGTCTTTGGTCAGAGTTGGTTTATGCTTTATACCTAATATTGTCATCGTTTCTTCATTGTTATCCAGGAATAAGTTAAGAAAGTGGATGTATAAATTGGAATGTGCTTTTCATCCTCTAAATTGACTGAATGCGTTGAAGTATAAATTAAAACTATATACAAGTCATAGAGTGACTCGTAAGATGAACAGTTTACCTATAGTTTATAATGTTAATTGTAGTACCAAAGAGGTTTGTAGCTGTGTTGTTCGAAACGGCAAAGACATCGAATCAGCATTGCAACTGTAGCTCATTTACACAAGGTTAAAAGAAAAACATTTTTGAACTGACTTCTAGAAGGTACCTTTTAATAATGAGGCTTAATCAAACCTTGGTCTATAATTTACGGAAGCGTATTAGGGCAACGGACAAGAAAGACGTCTATTTCGTTAGAAAAGTAGAAATTTCAACTTTAAGATCGTAGTTTAGTTCGTGATTAAAGTGGAAACGTTAAAGTGCGATCACATGATCCGTATATGCGGAAACGGAAGGAAACATCTTCTACATCAGCGTTTTCCAAACTGGGAGGCGTGGACTAGTCTAAGGGGAGGCGCGAATATTAGCCAGGATTGACAAAAAAAAGTGCACGTGCAGCTAATACGATACGTAACATATATTACTGCGTAAATATTCAGACGCGTTGTCGGACTTCTCACTTTCTTACCTACGATATCCACTCATTGCAAGGATAAATCACCAGCGGTATGACACGTAACTTGGCCGACCAGTAACTCTCCAAAAATCGAGACAATATCGACTTCAGTTTAGCTCAGCAGTGTTAGATTGTGTTTCTTATTTTATTTTGACGTACCTAATTACTCACTGATCACAATAGTAAGTAATTTAATTAAGTTTAATTTTTTTAAGAACAATAAATTAATTATCCTAATATTTTTAGAGAAATGGATAAGTTCTTGACTGGTTATAAGAGAAAATCCTCTAATAATGAAGAATCTGATGTTGGCACAAGTAGTAGGAATCAGGAAGGAAGAACTCCCAAGACAAGAAAATACGATTCGTCTTATTTATCGTTCGGATTTACAAGTGTTATTACTGATAATGTGGAAAAACCAATGTGTTTGTTTTGTTCGAAAGTTTTGGCTGCTGATAGTATGAGACCCGGAAAATTAAAACGCCACATTGAAACTATGCATTCTCAATACGTTGGCAAGTCCCAAGAATTTTTTCAAAGAAAATTGGATGAGTTCACTAAACAAAAGCAAACGTTCAAAAAAATAGTTCATATTCCATCAAATGCGTTACTAGCATCGTACTTAGTATATCTTACAGAATCGCGAAGTGTAAAAAACCACACACAATAGGAGAAACATTAGTTTTGCCAGCAGCTATTGATATGGTCAAAACAATGTTTGGCGAATCATATGCAAAACAGTTGCGACAAATACCGCTTGCTGATAACACTGTTGGCAGAAGAATCGATGATATATCTGACGATCTTTGCGATCAATTAGTTTCTCAGATGCGCACTTCAAAATTCGCCTTACAAGTAGATGAAGCAACCGATGTAGCTAAAGACGCACATTTAATTGCATATGTTCGATATGTTGAAGAGAATAATATAATTGAAGATATATTATTTTGCAAACCCATTCCTGGCAAAGCCACATCCAGTGAAATTTTTAATATTATCGACAATTTTTTTGATGAGAACGGCATATTGTGGAATAATTGCATTGGGCTTTGTACAGACGGTGCACAGTCAATGTCAGGACACAAAACTGGCCTTCGAGCACTAATTAAAAGGAAAACACCCGATGTTCTCTGGACGCACTGCATGCTCCACAGAGCAGCTCTTGTATCAAAAAATATGAGTGAGGAACTTAACTACGTTTTTACAAAAGTAACGAAAGTTGTAAACTACATAAAAAACAGTCCATTAAAAGTTAGGTTATTTGTAAAGCTGTGTGAAGATATGGAAGCTGCTTACACCTCACTTTTGTATTATTGTGAAGTGCGCTGACTATCTCGTGCAAAAGTGATTCAGAGGGTACTTGAACTCAAAGAAGAAATTGCAATTTTTCTCGAAGAAAATCATAATGAGGATGCAAATATGTTTAGGGATGATAATTTTATTATTAAACTTACCTATTTGGTGGAAATTTTTGGAAAATTGAGTGTTTTGAATAAATCGATGCAAGGGCCACAAATGCATTTATTGATTCAAAAAGATAAAGTGAAAGCATTCATTAAAAAAATGGAGATATGGAAGACAAATTTGGAAAAAAATAGGTTTGACATGTTTCCACTTTTAAATTTATGCGCCCAAGTTAATATAGAAGCAAGCAAAAATCTATTTGTTGAACACTTGGATGGTTTGTTAATTCATTTTTTGAATTATTTTGATGATCTTGATTTTACAAAATATGCGTGGATACAGAATCCATTTATCGACGAAGAAGATGACGAATTTGAATTAACAAGTATTGAAAAAGAAAACTTGATTGAACTATCTTGTGATACTTCTTTAAAACAAAAATTTCAGAATGTATGTCTGATTCAATTTTGGCTAGATATTAAGAGTGAATATAATATTTTGTCAAATAAAGCTTTAAAAGTATTGCTGCCGTTCGCAACATCTTATTTATGCGAAACAGGATTTTCTGCATTAGCTGCAATAAAATCGAAATATCGTGCTCGTTTGGTTGTAGAAAAGGAGCTTCGTGTAGCTATCTCATCAATGACACCGAGATTTGATAAACTTTGCGCTAATAGGCAAGCACATCCATCTCATTAAGCGACAATAATAAAATATTGTTATTCGTTTTTTCTTGTGTATAAGAGTTTATCTTAAATTTTTTAGTACTAAAAATTTTTGTGTTTGTAGTATTTTATAAAATGGAAGAGAGGCGCCATATGATCAAATATTTTTAAGGGAGCCGTGATAAAATAAAGTTTGGAAACCACTGTTCTACATCCTAATGAAACGGCACGTACAAGTCGTCCAGGGATGAGTTAAACGATTAAAAATGGGTTTGTGTGTGTGTGTAATACATCTGTTACAATGAGCAGTGAAGCAAAATGACAACTTTTATTGGCTAACTGAACAGATTGCAATATTCAGGCTTTCGAGGCAGCTCAAGTCCCTTATTTAGGTAAGTTGTGTTAATTAAATTACTTGGCAAAGCTCCCGTTTGATTGTCCTCATCCTTCTCTGTCGGAAGGTTTTCCGACTGTTAGACTTATGTCAGGATAACTGTAATACACTCGCTGTAAGAAATAGAATTATGCAATATATTGATAAACACAAGAATTATGTGATTATTGAATATGTATGGACATAGAAGACATGAGACAAACGAACATTTAACACGGGAGAGGGCAGCTATTTCCGGGATAATTAAAGATCTAATTTTATCTTGGCACAGATGAACAGTTTTACAGTACCAAGGTTTTAACGATAATGTCCAATGTTGTGTGGAGTTGTGTGTTGTTGATCTTGATTCAAGTGGAGGACTGTGCATGTGTTGGACTACGCTTTTTGACTTTGCTACGTGGTCCTTTGTCCGTTGTGTGGTGTGGCGCTGCCTTCCTCACCTCGCTGTTAAGCTCTTTCCTGTACCCTCTTCTACTTCACAGGGAGGAAATTTACTGTTTTTAGCACAATAGTATAATGATGAATTCCCCATTTTAAAGTAATCTGTTAGTAATCACCTCTGGTGATTGGATCAAAGTCACTTCCAATAACAGATCCAATTCCTACTTACAGCTGCCTTATTTTGTCCATCACATCCAGCCAGTATTCAGTTTGTGGTTGCAAGATTTAGGCACCTTTTTGTCCAAGGGAGTTTCTGCAGAGGTGTCAACTCTACTTTTGATATCACAAGAAGTACATAGCTGACCAAAATGTTGGTAGAGCTGCAGTTCATTCATTCACTCTGGAATTCAGGTGGAGGTACAAATGACTTTTTGCATCTTTGCTAAGTCTGCTGTGTTAACAGTTCTTGTTTGCCACTAAAAGTGCAGGAAAATGGCCAGTGCCTGTTTTGTTCCATATAAATATACAAAAATTGTGTGGATGATTAGCTTTGAAGCGTTATTGAGGTGTCATATTTTAGTACAAAGTTCAGACATAGCAATACTGATTCTGAAATAAGTAGAATCATAAAGGTAATTATAGTAGCTTACAAAAAATAGACATTAACTCACCATTCTTATTCACTAGGTGAAATGATTTTTTAAACACATTTGTTCATGTGAAAAAATAAGCATGAGAGCAAAATCGGAGAAAATGAAAGTTTTATGCAGTGTTTAGTGAGAGGCATCAAGCTTCTTAAAACATCAGTAAAATATGGTAAAGCATACACAGTAACGGAACAGAAGAAAATGTATTTTTTTTTAACTCTACAATGCTTTTAATTAGCTAAAATATAGGTTTATTTAGTTATTATTGTCACATGTATAGAGACTGTGAAATCCTTACTTATGTGAGCCAATTAACTACCTCAAAATTCTGTTGTCCTTAACTGAAAAAAACGTAGAGAATATTTTTCAAATAATAAAACAGAGAAAATGATAAAAAGAAATAAGAAAAGTTTTTTTTTTTCTGAAAGACTGAAAAATACAGTTATTTTTTTATTTATCAGTGTGTTTAAGAACAGTATGTCTGGTATGTTAAATTTAAATCTAGATTAGTAGTTTAGAAGATGAATTGATAAACCTACAGTTTTAAATTTCATTGCAGGATTTGTGCCACAAAGCTTTAGATAAAAATGTGGAGGCAAATGTAATAAATGCACAAGTCAGTTTAAAATAATACAAGACAGTAACATATATAAAAGAATTGTGATCTGGAAACATTATTTAAAAGCAGATAATGTATTTAAAAGGTTTTCAATTATTTTGTTTTCTTTTTATGCAGTTTTTTTTTTAATTCTAGCAATAAACAGAATAATTGTGAAGTTCTTGGCAATTTTAATGTATTGAGTAAAAAAACCTAAAACTAAGCCACCCTAAAAAACCTCAAATGTCTGTTTGTGTGTGCCTGCCTTTCTGGTTACTGGGGTCAGGAATGAAAGTTTAAAAGTAGTCAAAACATGTAGAAGGGTCAAAAATCAAATGGTAAAAAAATATCAAATAAGGGCGTAGAAATAAGAAAATTGATCTTGTCATCCCATTCTTTTGTTCAATGTTATACACCGGCAACAGCAGCATGGTAGTGACTTTCTTTAACTCGCTCGTGCCACTTGAATGGAGTTTATAGCTATAATATTAATGGCTGATAACTGTATGTGGTAGAAAATGGATGAGTGTAAATGATGATAAATCCAATATGTACCTTAGGGAGACTTGACACGACTAGGCTAGATTCGTTGAATGAGGCCAATGCAGTTGAGACCAATGCCTCATTTTCCAAGCAAAACACTTCAACTATAAAATTGTTCAGTTTGATAAGTAATACCGGGAGGAAGCAGCATAAATGGGTGACTATCCAAAGAGAAAACTGGTGCCATAGGGGAATGGGATCAGGAGTGTATTATTATGCTAGACCAAATGGACAACCCATGTAAAAAATAAAAAAACGCGAGGTCTACATTGATTACATAGATTTCCAATCCATCTTATGCAGGTTGATTTAATAAAGGTATCTGAACTGAAGTACACTTTAACATTTACATTCTGATATTCAAATCCTCAAGAACTGAGAAACAGTTAAGAAAACTTCAGAAAGGTAAATTAAACTTAATATTTTAATTAAGACAGTCTCTTTATAGGTTAGGAATTTATTAGAATTTTCATACAAAATATTTATTTAGTACCTTGTTTGTTAATTTCACTATGTGAATTATTAATTGCCTGCACAATTAAACCGTCTTCCTAAAAATTACTTTGATGGCAAATGTCATAATAGATTTCCTTTGGAGCTGTTTCATTTTGGTTGCTTTCCCAAATGTCTGTCTATTTCTAGTGTCACTTAGTTCACTAAAGATTTACAGGTAAGCCAGAGGTGAGGCAGTAGTCCATACTTGTTAGGATGTCCATCCTTCACAAGTCATACTCATGCTTTCATCTGAATTAGTGCTGGATTGGTACTAGAAAATTGTCTTTGGTATCGATACCAGCTTTCAGATTCCAGAATGTCTTACTACAGCTTCCCTGATGTGCTGCACTATTGTGCCACACTGCACATTGCTTCCCTGTTGATATTATGAAGACATGAAGTGTGCAACTGACAAAACAATAAGGTTTGGGGTCACAGTAAAGTAGAGATGTAAGTGCAAGTAGATGATTTTTTTGAGGGCACATTAAAACATGAGTAAAAGATGCATAATAAAGATGCTACAGCATCACATTATCATATGCCAAAAAAAAAACCTGCAGAAATCATGTCTGAAATGCATTGTATTTAGACAGGGGAATTTCAGTGTGAGACTGCAGGAATTATATTTGTTATTAAGAAGGAAAATGTGTTCCTCATTGGAATTTTTTAATTAGCACACATTTTCAAAGTAACTTAAGTTCCGTAAAACAAAGTGGAGTGTTAACAATGAAACTAATAGGTTAACAAACAATACAGAGAAAACATTTGAAGAAAATCGCAAGATGTGTAGGATGTAGCTAGTTAAAAATAATAAATATGTAAAAATGCCACTGGTGCAAAGTAGAGTCAGTGAACTCCAGAGTGACAAGTTTGTGGCACTGTTTCCTTAAGAGGCATCAGCTCTCTGGAAATGTGTTCTTTTCAATTGCGGCGTTTTTAATTAACCTGAATTTAAATAATTATAAATAAAAAAGATATTATCCTCCCCAGCATGCAATATGATGGTTACAAGATTACACGTGAAGTATAAACGATAATTTAGCTCTTTACTGACGGGTTCACGCGGTATTACAGACGGGAAGCTTATGACAGACTCTATGACGCATGTGGGTGTCTTGACCTACACAGTCTGCCAACTTTCGTCGCCACGCTGAAAGGATTTTCACCAGACGGAAGACATAATCTTCTGCCCGGCAGCTTCAAAGTGTTGGCCGTAGGTCCATGTGCAGGCTCCTTCTCTTGGATCCAAACAAGGACAGGAAAGGACGCAAACCCCACCTTCAAAAATACAGGAATAGTACAATGCCTACATACAGTTCTCATTCTCTCAACAAGGAAAGAGAATAGTGTGCTGACAGAAAACAGAAATATACTAGTCTGTCTTTAGGCTGACTATTCAATTCTCCAGTTGTCTTTGGCTCTCTAGTCCTGTGCTTGGCTCGGCAATTCTAAATGCTGATGCTGTGCCCCTGTGTACCATACTTGGTCTGCCTGTATGAATGAGTCCATAACAGTGGGCACAGAGAACAGTGACATTAAACTTAATAATAAAACATATTATAACAGGCACTAAATGCAACTTGAGTACTGCAAGCAGAATCCACTGTTCAGTGAATACCAGGCAGGATAAAACTAAATGGGGTGATATTTGCCAGTATTTATTTCAATGCAGACATTTTCAAACAAATATGAATTATTAAACACCCAGGACCAAAGAAGGACCAAATTACTTTTTGTTATGTATTTTCTAAGTGACTTTAAATAAATACACGAATGAATTAGCCAAAAAAAGTATTACTCATCAAAGTAAAGGTTACTTATTGAAGCTCAGTTTTGGTCCAGACATAAACAGTAGTATGACAAATGTTTTGGTAAGGAGTCAAAATATATCATTCAAGTTAAATAATTATTATTAAACACATGTCATTATTTAGTGCAAGTTTTCAACAATACACCCTTGCACCCCAATTTTTTTTTCTTCATTCTGAAACATAAGAAATAGTGGCTATGAATTTTTAGCCAGAAAAACTAGCATGTCAACTTTGTTTAATTTAGACACGAGCAGTGTGCTGTAATGGCATTTCTCTCCATGCTAAATGCTCTCTGATGGAGAGCTGGTTGCTGCTGTACATAAGGAGGTGTTTTAAAGCATGAATGTAGAGCAGATGCTATATATAGTGTGTCCTTAAATGCTATGAATCTTAAATGAACAAATGAAAATGTCACCTCAACATAACACATACATTCAGCTTTTTAATATTACTAATCTTAATAAGATAACCTAAAAAAATGTATACTTCAAGTTGCTATGAATAGCAGATTTGAGATCTTTAATGCTTGTGGAGTCACAGGTGCGTACACACACATCTCATCCAAAAGGTATGCCTTCAAAGGTGAAAAGACAGGTAAGGTCAGGGATTCCTTCTCAGACACAACTAGCATGGCAGCTTTCTTTGGCTGTAGAGCCTTAACAATCAATATCTGCAGCCGTTATGTAAGCTTCTGTAAGAGTGCAGTGGTCATTTTCATTCCTGCACACTTCTGGTGAAAGCAGAGCTGCTAAGATGGCTGGCTGTTGTTCCAAAAATCTTTGTGGCATCTCCAACACACTGTTCCATAACGTGAGCACATCAGTCACACGTTTGTGTGTTGTCAAGTCCAATAAGCATTGCTTCTCCTTAAACACATGACTAGCTGTACTGCTATGGTGGAAAAAGCTTGCAGCATGCCCCATGGCTAGCTGTACTGCTATGGTGGAAAAAGCTTGCAGCATGCCCCACTTGAAAGTGAGTAAAGCGGGTAATGATTGGAGTTTTCAGAGCAGCCAGTAATGCCAAATTTAGTGTGTGAGCAAAGCAGCCAACATGAAGTAGCTCCATAAGCTATACCACATGGATCAAATTAGATGATTTGTCAGTCATGATGACTGGTTCTTTGTCTGTTATGTTCCATTCATTCAATACCACACTGTCAGCAAAGCAGTGAGGTTGCCCTCAGTGTGACTGGTATGCAGCACTGTTCTCTGCAACACAACCACCGCAGTTGCCCAGCCATTTTTAATGTAATGACGTGATTGTCACAAAGGAATCTGCTAACCTGAATATGCAGCTGTTGCAAGTTAAGGTTACTTTCTGCTGGCATGAGAGACATGCCAATGCTTTGCTTAAGATCTTCATAGAGCCTAGGTAAAATAACTTAACTCGTTTGGTTGGTATAGTATTCCATGGTTCCGAAACCTGTATTATTTGTCAGTAACACTCGTTTTCAATAATGGTGTAGGGTCTCATCTCTTTACAGATAACAGAATCTATAGTAGTTTTTATTTTTTTGGGCACAAGGCGAATTAAGTGGAAGATTGGAGCTAAACACCGTCTCCAGTGTAAATTTTTTAGGCTCTACTCATTTGGATGTCAACTGTGATAATGTTTCTGGGTTATGTTGGGGTAAATGATTTCTCAAATCTTTTTTAATATATAAATGAACTACAGGTTTGCATTACACACATTAAACACAAGTAAGTGCATGCAAATATATTCACTATAGAACCATCTAAAGATACTTATCCAAACAATTAATTGTGATTATTTATATTTAGACAAAAATGCACTAGCCTTTGGAATTCAATATTTTATGATTACACTTTACCGGATTTACCTTTTGTGTTGTTTTTTCAGCATAGAGGTCACTCTGTCCTTTTAGGCTTCCCTGCACAGATGTATTGTCTTTAGAATCTTGGATCCAGGAATGTAGTCATGTCCAGCAGGTCTTCAGTGTCCTCATATTTGTCATTGAGATAGTTTAGAATGTTTGCTTTACTTGAATTTTTAAACTTGGTGGCATCTTCCTCAGTAGGATGTACAGAATTGTTTACAAGATGGAGAACTGGCTTTAGGTAAGATATTCTGATGTAGTTTTCCCCAGAAAGGGCATCCATGAACTCCTGTAGCTGTCCTAGTGCCTTGTTTATAGATTCAAGAACATCTGTATCTTGTCATGAAGGGTCCAGCTGTCTGATTTTTTTTTTTTTTCCAATCCACAGAGAGAGCCTTTGACAAAGCCTTCTGTTGTTGCAGGACTCTTGTTATCATTATTTGACTTGAGCAGCATCTTCTTGGGCAGACTCACAATTGTGTGTCTCGTGGCCTGGAACCCCTGCAGATTTTATTTTTTCTTCAGCCATCTGGAGTTTTTTTTTTTTTTTTTTTTCTGTCCTCCCTGGCCATCGGACCTTACTTTCATTCTATGTTAGTGTTCTCTTATTTTAATTCTTGTTTTGTCTTTTTTTCTCTTTCTTCATCATGTAAAGCACTTTGAGCTTTGTTATTTGTATGAAAATGTGCTGTATAAATAAATGTTGTTGTAGGTTAACACTAGAATCCCTGAGACCAACGAAAATATTTGTAATGCCGAGCCACCTTAAATTCCTTTGTACCTCATCATCAGTGTGTTTGTTTTGCAAAAGAGTCGATCAGCACTGGCAGCAGGCAGCCTGTTATCCCATTCTCCTAACCCCCCAAGGCAGCTGAATTCATGTCAGATGCCAAATGCTCAGAGCTGAAGTCACTTTTATCTGAGAGTGATGTGTCTGGAATTGTATAGGATAAATATATCATTAGTTGGAATACATACATTTCATGCGTGTTCTATGGCTACAACGATATGTGTTAATGTAGGATGACAGGAAATGCTAGGCAAGAAATGTTGAACACGTAAGTAAAACAGAAACTTTTTTTGTGTTATAGTAACAATTGAGAAAATGTTGATGTGAAATGTATGTGTGAAGACTGAAGTCCAGATTATCAAGTAAACACTTTCACAAAACGTATAACAAAACAAGTATGCTTTTATTCAAGAATTTAACCAAAGAAAAAGAAATTGTTCAAACTTGCATGTTAGTGGCAATGTGTAAAAACAGAAGCCCAACTATTCAATATGAAATAGACAAGTCTGCTTAGCTGGTGCAGAGGTAGGAACTGCTGTCTTATACATCCCAGGTCCTTCTCACTCTTACCATTTTGAATAGTAAGGTGGTATTTTTGTTACTAATATATAATCAAAACATAGATTTGATTTGACTCTGTAACAGGCGGTGTAAATTCATGGGATAATAATAACGGCTCACTATTCAAAGCGCTAAATGCAGAAACAATAGGGATTCGAACCTGTTACCTCCTGGTTACTAAGCAGGAACTTTTCCACTGCTCCATTTATACAGATCTGACACAGAGCTGCATTACCAAATTGACAACTGGATGAAAATAAAACTCACAAGCACACATGTATGCTAATGTCTTTTACTTTGTACCGACTGATAGTTGGGCTTCAGCAACATGTCAATTGAGCAGCCTCTTTTTTCATTCTTGAGTAAAAGCATTCTTAGATTTGTTGCACCTTTGTGAAGTGTTTGTTTGGATATTTGGGCTTCAGTCTTCACACATCCTATACTTCACATCAAAATTATGCTGTTATTCCTATAACATGAAAACATTTTCTGTTTTAGCCATGTGTTCAGCATTTCTTGCCTCACAATTCCTCTGTCATTCTATATTTGCAGAGATCGTTGTAGACATGGAACACATATGAAATGTATGTATTTCAAATAATGGCATTTCATTACCTGTAAAATTCCTTACAAACACATTGCCAGATAAGCACTTCAACACAGATGTGAACTATGAGGATTACAGCAGGGAGATGCCTTTATCTGACTGAATGTTTTAGCAGGCTGTGTTTGCAAAACAATATGCAGGCTATTAATGCAATGATAAGAAGCTAGCTTCTTAGCTTATGTAAGGAGTAGTGCTGGGCAGTATACCGGTTCATAACAAAAAACGTTTATTTTTGTTATGATATGGATTTTTCTTATACCAGAATACCGGTTTAAATGGCCTAAACAACATTCGGAACGTGGTGCAGCGGGAAACTTTAAAGGGGGAACCTTTTTCACTTCGTGCTCACTCAGTCGCTGCTCCGATCCATTGGGTGGTGTTTATATTTCGCTTGCCCCACTCTACACGCTTATTCAGTGGGGTGAACCAGCCCCTAGATCGCCTAAGCCTGCGCTCCCTCATGTAGCCCCAGCTCGTGCTGCCTTCTCCTTCCTGGTGTCTGGATCATCTCCCATGACTGCCTTTTCCCTTCTTTAACCTCCTTGTGTTCTATCTTTTCTTTTTTCCTTACCCCTATCCTTCTGGCCCATAAATATACGTCTCCATGGGCGCAGCACCTTATTCACACGCCACAGTAAGCCGACGAAGCAATTGAGAACAATCGGGTGCGACTCACCCCAATCATCTCATCAACTCCCCGCGGTCTTGCAATCACACCCACAGAGACAGACACGGCAAACTGCATTTTTTTTTTTTTTTTTTTTTTTTGAAGCCACTGTCCCACTATACTACAAATAGCATTATAAATGCAAGTTGCAGTTTTATTATTTATGTATATATAGCTTAGCTTGAAGCAAGGTCCATATTAATGCAATTTGCCTGATGCATAAAGACACCACCACCTACATTTTAAGGAGTACTGTGGTGTGCTTCATAATGCAATTTGCCTGATGCATAAAGACACCACCACCTACATTTTAAGGAGTACTGTGGTGTGCTTCATAATTGAATGCACAATATCATACGTGTAGCCACTCATTTTCTGTGTTTTGACGGTTGGGGCAAGGCATAAGGTGCAAGCATATGAGCAGGTAGCCTTTATCACCTTGCACATGTTACAACATGATTGCTGTTAGAATGAATAGTATAGGACATATAAAAAGTGAATATTCAGCCAGGTACTTTACCAACAGGCCAGCCATCATGTATAGCACCTTCAGCAAGTTGTCTGATTTGTGCTACTTTGCCTCAAAATAAATGCGTTTTGTGTTGTCTATTATTTATTTGTATATTTATTTATTTAAAGCACTACTGTAACTTCTTCTTTCGGCTGCTCCTGTTAGGGGTTGCCACAGCGGATCATCTTCTTCCACATCTTTCTGTCCTCTGCATCTTGTTCTGTTACACCCATCACCTGCATGTCCTCTCTCACCACATCCATAAACCTTCTCTTAGGCCTTCCTCTTTTTCTCTTGCCTGGCAGCTCTATCCTTAGCATCCTTCTCCCTTTATACTCGGCATCTCTCCTCTGCACATGTCCAAACCAACGCAATCTTGCCTCTCTGACTTTGTCTCCCAATCATCCAACTTGAGCTGACCTTCTAATGTACTTATTTCTAATCCTGTCAATCCTCGTCACAGCCAATGCAAATCTTAGCATCTTTAACTCTCCCTCCTCCAGCTCTGTCTCCTGCTTTCTGTTCAGTGCCACCGTCTCCAACCCATATAACATAGCTGGTCTCACTACCATCCTGTAGACCTTCCCTTTCACTCTTGCTGATATCAGTCTGTCACAAATCACTCCTGACACTCTTCTCCATCCATTCCACCCTGTCTGCACTCTCTTTTTCACCTCTCTTCCACAATCCCCATTACTCTGTACTGTTGATCCCAAGTATTTAAACTCATCCACCTTCGCCAACTCTACTCCCTGCATCCTCACCATTCCTCTGACCTCACTCTCATTTACACACGTGTATTCTGTCTTGTTCCTACGGACCTTCATTCCTCTCCTCTCTAGAACAGATCTCCACCTCTCCAGGGTCTCCTCAACCTGCTCCCTACTATCGCTACAGATCACAATGTCATCAGCAAACATCATAATCCATGTGGACTTCTGTCTAATCTCGTCTGTCAACCTGTTCATCACCATTGCAAGTAAGAAAGGGCTCAGAGCCGATCCCTGGTGTAATCCCACCTCCACCTTGAATGCATCCGTCACTCCTACCGCAGACCTCACCACAGACACACTTCCCTCGTA
Organism: Erpetoichthys calabaricus; assembly: GCF_900747795.2. NCBI lineage: Eukaryota > Metazoa > Chordata > Cladistia > Polypteriformes > Polypteridae > Erpetoichthys > Erpetoichthys calabaricus. Next base: position 122,760,315 of record NC_041396.2, read on the forward strand.
CATATCCTATACAACTCTTACATACTTCTCTGCCACTCCCGACTTCTTCATACAATAACACAACTCCTCTCGAGGCACCCTATCATTTGCTTTCTCCAGGTCCACAAAAAACGCATCGCAACTCCATTTGGCCTTCTCTATACTTCTCCATTTATACCCTCAGAGCAAACATTGCCTCTGTGGTGCTCTTTCTTGATATGAAACGATACTGTCCATGATAGAACCCACCTGGCCTTACTCCCCTTCCATTTAGTCTCTTGCACGCACAATATATCAGTCTTCCTTCTCTCCATCATATCAGCTAGCTCTCTCCCCTTACCAGTCATACTGCCAATATTCAAAGTTCCTACCCTCAGTTCCACTCTCTTTACCTTCTTCCTCTCCTCCTGCCTCCGGACATGTCTCCCCCCTCTTTTTGTTCAGCCAACAGTAGCCCAATTTCCGCCAGCACCCTTTTGACTAACCGTACTGGTGGCGGTTGTTGTTAACCCGGGGCTCGACCAAACCATTATGGAAATTTTTTATTGTTGGCTGCATATTGATTTGGCACAATTTTACACCGGATGCCCTTCCTGACGTAACCCTCACCATTTATCCGGGCTTGAGGCCTGCACAAAGAAACGCACTGCTTTGTGCATCCCCTGTGGCTGGGTTTTTAAAGCACTACTGTAAAAAGCCAAATTTACCCCGGGGCCAAATAAATGTCTTGTGAATAAATAAATGTCTAAAAAAAGCATCCATTCTTTTACAATCAAAATGTCAGCCTTTAATTTACTTGAAACAGTTCTTATTCAAAGGCAAATTATATTAGAATGATGATGTATCTGACAGTGAAGAGCTATGGTGTCAGAAGCAATTAATGGGTTTCTTAAAAATGTACAGACTCTGACTAAATGTAAAATGTGTTAAAGTTTACATTTTCATAGCCCTACTATAAATGCTGTTGGTTTGCAAGTACCATATCTGCGGGAGAACTTATCCGAGAGTATATAAGTTGGGACTTGATTTTATAGTATAATTTCTGGTATTTTATAATGTTGGTCATATAAGTCGAATGCGGAAAACTCCCGCTATTGGTACATGGGATTATAATATACTAACGCACACCTGAGAGAGTAACCACAGCACACACTGCCTTTTTTTCTATCTGGGTGCGGCAATGCGCTGTATCAGCACATGCTCATAACCTCTCTCTCTATTGTGCCTTCGTGACCACACAGTAATACCCGAACTATTCCGAAGCAACACTTGCACTGATTTATGTTTTTTTTTTGTATCTCACACCTTAATGCACCTTTATCATGAGAGCATCCCTTATCTACAATGCGAGATTGGTGGAGGCACGAAGTCAGGGTCTGATTTTATGATAGATTTTTTTCAGGTTTCAAGACGGACTTATACGTGAGTATATACGGTACATCTTTCTAACTGAAAAAAAATTAGGCTGACTAATAGAAATTATTTTTTTGGGATGAAAAACTAATGAAAACTACAATATTGCACTATTTCCTTTACATACTGTGCAGTTGGAAACAGTAAATTAGATGTGTTTATTTTGTGTTTCTTTGTGATCATTGCATGTTCAACATTATTTCTGTGTTTAACATATTTGTCATAGCCTGGTCCTTATTTTCACATATGCCTCTTCTATCAAACATTGAACTGTTTAGTAAACCGCTAGCTCTTGTATTTACTCGATTTACCTCAGAAAGTGATCTGCAAGTGCCACAAGTGACAATGAATGTTAATGTCCAGATGTGACTTGATGTCTTAGTTCAATAGACAACTGGACAATAATAACTGAAAAGTCAAATGATTGCTTGCGTATATTCTTTCACTATACGGAAGGTTTTTTCTTTATTTTGCAAAGATGCTGCCTGCTGGTGCTGGATTGATAATGCTCATGTATACTTCAGTGTGAGAGAATATTGAGCTTGTGGTAGCAGGTAATCATGTGACCAAAACTGAATAGATGTTATAGGCATCCATCCATCCATCCATCCATCACTTTTCTTAACCTGCTTATCCATGGAACAGTCATAGCACAGGCAAGCATTCGATGTAAGGCAGCAACAATCCCCAGACAGGTTGCTAGTCCGTTGCAGGGTGAACATACACACTATAGAGCCACTTTAGCAATCTACCTAACCTGCATGTGTGAAAATCAGAACACCTGGGGAGAACATGCAAAGTCCATGCAGAGAACACACAGAACATGAACCCCATTTTCCTTCACTGTGAGACAGCAGCAGAGTGCTACCCAATAATATTATTACTGCTTTCCTCAAAATCTTCAGTCCATCAATCTCTCTGTATATGTTTCTCTACTATAGGCACAACTGGGGAAGGTTTAAGGGGCAGCTAAAACTTATCCCAGCAACTATAGGGCACAAATCAGGAGATGATGATGTTCTAATAATTAAAAAAATATCTTCATCATTTTTGTCCTGAATATCTTCCACCCATTAATCTATTGATACATTTTTTTCCCACTTTAGACATTATGATTATAATAAAAACCAGTAATGGCGCACTGCATAATAACATGCAATGAATACACTTGACTTCAGCATTTATAGTTTTCATACTCTTTCTCTGTATGTTTAGCATTCATTTGCTTAGAGGTTGATGTGCTTGCTGCTTCCTGAGCAGCTCCTCTTTTCTCCACCCTAGCAGCCCGTTTCTTCTCTTCTTTCGTTGGCATCATTTCACATTTAAACTGATGAAGTCAGTGTTTGTGTTGCAATTACTTAGTACATTTTCTTTAATATTTCACTGAAGCTGCCACTAAAGTCATCAATCTGCCTCAAGAATCGTTTAAGATATGAAGAGGTAGGGGGAGTGACGGCGAAAGTGGTAGGGATGAGAACGGCGCCCTTCTGCATGCGCTACATGGCCACAGCAGAGAGTTGATTCTACAATAAAATTAAAATAAAAAGAGAAATAAACTTGGATGTCAGTCATCACCCCGAAAGTAGATGTCATGTAGTATATGTGTACCAAATTTCAGGTCAATAGGTCAAACGGTTTGCGAGCTACAGGTGATTTAAAATCCTGGACAGACAAATGAACAGCCACGGTAGCGTATTATATATAAAGATATTGCACCTCCTTAACCCTTTTCTCCAGGGTAGGGTTTTACCGTAGCAGCTGAAAGCAACCCAGCAAGTATCAGATGCAAGGCAGGAATAATATCTGGACAGTGCACCAGTCCATTGCAGGAAAAGAGCCCACACACACACACACACTAGGGCCAAGTTTAATCAGATTGAATTTTATTAAGTTCAATACAGATTTACACACATTGATAGATAAGAGCTGTCATTCCTGCATTACAACATCAGGTTTGGCATGTTGTTCCTGTGTATGAGGGTTGTCTGGATTCCGCGCGGAATCACTCGAAATAAGTAGGCAAGGATTTTTTTTTCTATTTTTCTCATGTACTTCAATCCTTTTTAAACTTTTTCCAAGTATTCACCGCCAACATCAATGCACTTTTGGGCTCTTCTGACCCACGCCGCAAACACTCGCGAAAGGCTATCTTTGAGAGGTTGTCCAGCTGTTCTTTGACAGCTGCAATCAGTTCCTCTCGAGTTTCGAAGTTGTGGCCTCGCAGAGGTTCTTTCACCTTCGGGAAGAGCCAAAAGTCACATGGTGCAAGATCGATTGGCCATTGTTGAACTTGTCAAGGAAAAACTTGCACCATTCCACGCGAGCTTGCTTTTGTTCCACAGTCAGCAGCCTTGGAACCCATTGGGCACATTTCTTTGTAAAGCCAAGATCTCGTTGAATGATGGTGTCGACAGCATACCGGGTCATCCCAAGTTCCAGGGCAATTTTCCTGATGGTCACACGACCATCTTCTTCCAGGAACTCCTTCACACGATCAGCATTTCTGCCATCAGTCGAACTTCGCGGTTTCGGTTCACGTTCTTCATCGTCAAAGTTGAAGTGGCCTGTGCTGGAACCACTTAAAAACCATAGTCTTCTTTGGAGCATTCTTCTTGAAGATGCGAGAAAGTTTTTGGCAGCACTCTTTAGCTGTTAAACCATCAGAAAAGTTGTAAAAAATCATCACTCGAAAGTCACGCACGCACGGAGTCGGGAGGTTCTGCGGATTCTCAGTTCGTTTGCTTCTCCTGTTCATTCTGAAGGAAGAGAGGGAGCAAAACATCTGAACAAAAACATGCAACCACTTAACCACTTGAAACCTGTTCTGGTGTGTAGAGGGATTATTCGACAGGCTGACACTCGACAAACGCTAAAATTCTGTGCGGAACCCAGACAACCCTCGTATTTACAGATTGATTGGCATCAGTGTCCATGAATTAACTTGCACAAAAACATTGTGCTCAGTTCTTTTATTACCATATATTCTTCTGCATGTGCAAGACACACCACGGAAAAAGTGTCTTGGCTCTTTCAAAAGTGTAAGGCTTTCCAAAAATTACAGTACAGTGTAACCAGTTCAGTCCAGGTTTATTGTTATTCTTTCAAGGTACAATGAGATTCACATGTGTTCTTTTCACTATGCTTCCACTTGGCACGCATCCCTCTTCATAGGCATGTTAAAATAATAGCACCAAATGTAATGGGCTGTGGAATGGTGTAGATGTGGCATTGGGTTGTCATAACTTCACCCACAATGGCTGCTGCAATCAGACAAACATCCAAGAAACATACAGTGGTGTGAAAAACTATTTGCCCCCTTCCTGATTTCTTATTCTTTTGCATGTTTGTCACACAAAATGTTTCTGATCATCAAACACATTTAACCATTAGTCAAATATAACACAAGTAAACACAAAATGCAGTTTGTAAATGGTGGTTTTTATTATTTAGGGAGAAAAAAAAATCCAAACCTACATGGCCCTGTGTGAAAAAGTAATTGCCCCCTGAACCTAATAACTGGTTGGGCCACCCTTAGCAGCAATAACTGCAATCAAGCGTTTGCGATAACTTGCAATGAGTCTTTGACAGCGCTCTGGAGGAATTTTGGCCCACTCATCTTTGCAAAATTGTTGTAATTCAGCTTTATTTGAGGGTTTTCTAGCATGAACCGCCTTTTTAAGGTCATGCCATAGCATCTCAATTGGATTCAGGTCAGGACTTTGACTAGGCCACTCCAAAGTCTTCATTTTGTTTTTCTTCAGCCATTCAGAGGTGGATTTGCTGGTGTGTTTTGGGTCATTGTCCTGTTGCAGCACCCAAGATCGCTTCAGCTTGAGTTGACGAACAGATGGCCGGACATTCTCCTTCAGGATTTTTTGGTAGACAGTAGAATTCATGGTTCCATCTCTCACAGCAAGCCTTCCAGGTCCTGAAGCAGCAAAACAACCCCAGACCATCACACTACCACCACCATATTTTACTGTTGGTATGATGTTCTTTTTCTGAAATGCTGTGTTCCTTTTACGCCAGATGTAACGGGACATTTGCCTTCCAAAAAGTTCAACTTTTGACTCATCAGTCCACAAGGTATTTTCCCAAAAGTCTTGGCAATCATTGAGATGTTTCTTAGCAAAATTGAGACGAGCCCTAATGTTCTTTTTGCTTAACAGTGGTTTGCGTCTTGGACATCTGCCATGCAGGCCGTTTTTGCCCAGTCTCTTTCTTATGGTGGAGTCGTGAACACTGACCTTAATTGAGGCAAGTGAGGCCTGCAGTTCTTTAGACGTTGTCCTGGGGTCTTTTGTGACCTCTCGGATGAGTCGTCTCTGCGCTCTTGGGGTAATTTTGGTTGGCTGGCCACTCCTGGGAAGGTTCACCACTGTTCCATGTTTTTGCCATTTGTGGATAATGGCTCTCACTGTGGTTCGCTGGAGTCCCAAAGCTTTAGAAATGGCTTTATAACCTTTACCAGACTGATAGATCTCAATTACTTCTGTTCTCATTTGTTCCTGAATTTCTTTGGATCTTGGCATGATGTCTAGCTTTTGAGGTGCTTTTGGTCTACTTCTCTGTGTCAGGCAGCTCCTATTTAAGTGATTTCTTGATTGAAACAGGTGTGGCAGTAATCAGGCCTGGGGGTGGCTACGGAAATTGAACTCAGGTGTGATACACCACAGTTAAGTTATTTTTTAACAAGGGGGCAATTACTTTTTCACACAGGGCCATGTAGGTTTGGATTTTTTTTCTCCCTAAATAATAAACACCATCATTTAAAAACTGCATTTTGTGTTTACTTGTGTTATATTTGACTAATGGTTAAATGTGTTTGATGATCAGAAACATTTTGTGTGACAAACATGCAAAAGAATAAGAAATCAGGAAGGGGGCAAATAGTTTTTCACACCACTGTATCCTTATTTTGAGATAATAAAACCAAGAATCTGTCATAAAATAATTATTTCTGATTTTCTTTAGTTATCGCAATTCTGCCTCTCAAAGGAATGAGAGAATGGGATAGGATAGCAGGCTGCTTGCTGCTTGTTTTGATCGACACATTTGCTAAACAAAAGGTACTGATGAGGAGAGGTACGAAGGAATTTAAGGTGGCCCAGGATTTGTAGGCTTCAGGGATTCTAGTGTTAAGCTGTGGGAGAAGGGTTTATGGCCAGATGAGGATAACACAGAACTTTTTGGCCAGACTTCAAAGAAGTATGTGTTGTGTAAAACTTAACACTGCCCATGCTTCAAGAAACTCCAAAAAAAAATATATACACAGTGGAACCTCAGGTCACGAACGTCTCGGACCACATACATATTGGGTTACGACCAAAAAGTTGGCCAAACTTTTGCATCTGTTCACGATCACACACTTCGGTGATGAACAAGCCAGTTTCCCTTCCGGTTCATACGCGTAGATGATTTCCGCACGTGTTAAGTCTCTCCCTGTGTATTCCCTGTGCAGAGAGAGAGAGGGAGGGCTGGCCGCCTAAGGCCGAGAAGGCAGTTAAAGAATGCACCAGGCTTGTTTTTAAAGAGACTGATTCGAGCATTGTTTTAACCTCGTATTTAATGAAGACTTTTTTCTATTGGATTTTAACCTCCACTTCACATCTGTTTACAGCGATCGGTTCATAGCGTGCATTGTTGCGATGTTACTTTTCTTGGTTGTTTATTAAATCATGGATTTTTCAAATGTTCATGTTTTTCCGTGTGCTTAAAACTCATTTAAAAAAAAGTGTTTGCAGCGAGCGGTTCGTAAGGCTATAGCGTGAATTCTTGCAATGTTACTTTTCTCTGTTCAAGGTTTTCTCTGTGTTATTCAATGTTTTTACATTTTGTTTACTATTACACTGTGCATTCTATGGTATAATTATTTTTTTGTGCTTAAAAATCTTTAAAAATATATATTTACATACAGTTCTTATGGTCTGGAATGGATTAATTGTATTTACATACAATCCTATGGGGGAAATTAGTTCGGGTCAAGGCCAAAGAGTTTTGGAACGAATTACGGTCATTACCCGATATATATATATAATATAATATAATATATGGTGCTGGCAGCATCATGCTATAGGGATGCTTTTCATGTGCTAGGACTGTGAATCTTTTTGGCGTTGAAGCGACATTAGATGGGCAAAAATCGCACAAAATTTCAAGGGAATTTGTTCTAGTCTGCTGTGAATCTGTGGTTCAGGCGAAGATTCATCTTTAAACATGACACTAAGCATAAGGTCAAAAGTGACTCTGGAATGGCTCAGAAACAGAAATGTGAATGTTTTGGAATGGCCAAGTCAAAGCCCTGATGCCAACCCTATTGAGAATGTGTGGCCCTATTTGAAAACTGCTGTCCAGAGATGCCATCCCATCAACCTAGAGGATCTCTATAAATTCTGGGAAGAATCACTCCTGAACAGTGTGCAAAATTAGTATATATTTATCCCAATAAAATTAAGGCTGTTATAGCTGCAAAAAAGGTTCTTGTCAAAATGTTAATAGATAGAATAGAATGCCTTTTATTGTCATTGCACATACGTACAATGGAATTTTAGTGTGCCCCCTAAATCTATACTAATTAATAAAAGGCAAAGCCCTCACTGACTGACTGACTGACTCATCACTAATTCTGCAACTTCCCGTGTAGGTGGAAGGCTGAAATTTGGCAGGCTGATTCCTTACAGCTTACTTACAAAAATTAGGCAGGTGTCATTTCGAAATTCAACACGTAATGGTCATAACTGGAACCTCTTTTTTCACAATATACCGTAATGGACGGCAGCTCGATGGCCGTGGGAGGAGGAGTTGAGTGTCACGTCATCACGCCTCCCACGTAATCACGTGAAAAGACTGTGAATGCAGTAGGGAGAAATGAAGGAGGAGCCGCAAACAGCGAAGAACAAAAAATTCATTAAACAATTGAGAAGGGAGCGAAAAACAATAAGAAGCGAGCAAGTGAAGCATACAAGCATCTTCATAAGGGAAAAAAGCACGGTGTAAAACGTAAGTTTAAATTAAGTTTATAGAAATGCTCCCGCTGCGGATTGCAATAACATATTCGCGAGATAAAAGTTTAATGAGAAGACACGAGGTATAAACGAACCACACGCCGTAGCGCAATGTTAGGGGCTTCACCTCTGGCGCTCATGTTCGAGACTCGATTCCCCAGAGCAGATGCAGTGAGTGTGTACGCCTGATGAGTCCAGAATTAGGGAGAAACACGTGTTGCATACTCTTAGCATTATTTGAAAGTAAACTATTAAAACCATTCTATGATCTGCTTCTCGCAACTGAAAGACGGCACATGGCGGATGTTAGCCGACTTGCTGACCGCAACGTTAGGGGCTTCAACTCTGGTGCCGCAAACAGCGAAGAACAAAAAATTCATTAAACAATTGAGAAGGGAGCGAAACAGTAAGAAGCGAGCGAGTGAACCATACAAGCATCTTCATAAGGGAAACAAAGCACGGTGTAAAACGTAAGTTTAAATTAAGTTTATAGAAACGCTTCTGGGAACAGAAAGAGGGCACGTGGCGGACGTAAGGTGACTTGCTGACAAACCACAAGCGTGACCTGGCAGGTAACCACCCATACAATCAGATTGTGATTCAGACTAGGAATGCAATGAATGTAATTACCCCGATCTACATACAAGGCGAAAGTCTTGCAACATTCAAAGATGATGGTTTGGGATAAGTACACCATGGAACATAAAAGAGCTTATGAAGCTTTGAACCGAAAAAAGCAAGATCTCAGAGATCGTAAAAAAAAAAAAAGGAAGTAATGTCGTTTTACTCGCTGTAGATTTTAGTCAAACGTTACCAGTTATTCCACGAGGGAGACCAGCAGATGAACTCAACGCGTGTTTAAAATCCATGCTTCTCCCACGGTCGGTTATATGTCGCGTGTTCTTGGTTAGGTACACCAATAAATGTATACATTTAAGCATGTAATGGGCAAAGAAAAAATGAGGTATACCGAAGTCACTGCAGTAGTACTCAATGTAACTTTACTTCTTAAATGTTAATGTTTTACTGCAAATATATATATATATATATATATACACACACACACACACATATACAGTGGAACCTCGAGATAC